>NC_043989.1:1007666-1060166 GCF_902150065.1 Myripristis murdjan
GGGTCTTGCTCGAGGACACTTGGAGTTCTGTGTTGAGGACTTTGGGTTTTCTATTTTTTTTAAATCATATTTTGTATTTTCTGTGCGACACACCTGGAGAAACAAAAATTAAAAAAACAAAAAACAAAATATGAACCTTTTTACAAAAGACTAGACTTTCTGAAGCTTTCTCCTTCGTGTTCCTGTTTTGTTCTGTTCTCTCTCTCTCTCTCTCTCTCTCCCTCTCTCTCCCTCTCTTCCTCTCTGTCCCTCTCTCTCTCTCTCTCTTTCTCTCTTCGTCTTGTCAAATTCTATATTTGCAGAGGCAGAAATGGCAGCGTTCCTGACCAGGAACAAAGAGAGGTGTGTGTGTGTGTGTGTGTGTGTGTGTGTGTGTATGTGTGTGTGTGTGTGTGTGTGTGTGTGTGTGTGTGTGTGTGTGTGTGTGTGCGCACGTTGCCAACTGTCTTTAAGCAACTGGTGAGAACAAGACTCAAACTGGATTTTGAATTTTATTTGGCAGCGACGGCGGCTTTGGAGATTTTCTGGGCTTACAGATGCACACTGAGTGTGTGTGTGTGTGTGTGTGTGTGTGTGCGTGTGTGTGTGCGTGTGTGTGTATGAGCATGCACATGTGTGTCCATCACTATAGGTCAGTTTGTTTTATTCATATTAGCGGTTCAGTGATTTCAAAGTGTGACACCTTTTAACTGCACATAAAGCTTTACAACTCCTTTTCTCTTTTTTCCAGGTTTTCATCTCTCTCTCTCTTTCTCTCTCTCTCTCTCTCTCTCTCTCTATCTCTTTCTCTCTTTCTCTGTTTTTTTGTCGTTAACCTTTTTTGCTTCAGTCTCGTTCATTTCCAACCCCCCCACCCCACTAATCTGCTCTGCCTTTTAGGTTCTGCCTCTTGTTCTCTTTTGCTCTGTTCCCTTTTTCCTCTTCCTCTCTTCCTCTGTTCATGTTTTATCCCTTTTCCTCCTCTTGTTCACTTTCCAATCCCGCTGCCTCTCTTCCCCCGTCCAACTCCCTCTCCCTCCCTCCCCCCCTCCCCCCCGCTGTCTGTCACTCAGCCATCCCCGCTCGTACTTTTGGTTGTGTTGCCAGTTTAACATGAAGGTTAGAGCTTCTGTCCTCCCTCTCTCCTCCTCGCTCGCCCGCTCCATCTGGATCTATCATCCATCATCTGAGCTCCTGCGCTTCCTCATATCTAATGGAAGCTCCCACACAACATATAAAACATGACCCGTCTTCAGAAAAAAAAAAAAAAAGTGTGTTTAAAAGCTGGCTCCGACTGCTGCAGCATGTCAAGGCAGGTTTCCAGAAACAGGAAGGAAATCCTCGGAGGGGCGACGGCGGCTAAAACACAAAATGATCACAGCAGGTGCGGGAAACTGTTTTTTCAGGGGTAGGGAGAGAATGTTTTTTGGCTCAAATGGAATATGGATATTTCCCTTGGAAGCAGGAAGAAAAATAAATAAATGAAAATTTAAAAATATAAATGCTATCAGCCCGTGTCGACTCATCGGGGAAACGCGGCGGCGAGGACGTGAGCGGCGAGGCGGCGAAACCGTCGTGTTCGCTGTTAACACCTCGACTCCTGTGGGAGCTGCAGATTACCACATACACACACACACACACACACACACACACAGAATTACACACAGGAAAATAAAGGTGCCAACTGGAACCAAACATGGTTCTTCAGAGTGATGCCACAGAACCATTTTTGGGTTCACAAAGAACCTTTTAGCACATGTGTGTCAGCCTGGAGCCGTGCAGGACCAAGAGGCTGGAAGACCGAGAGGCTACAGGACCGAGAGGCTGCAGGACCGAGAGGCCGAGAGGCTGCAGGACCGAGAGGCTGCAGGACCGAGAGGCTGCAGGACCGAGAGGCTGGAGGACCGAAGGGCTGGAGGACCGAGATGCTGGAGGACCGAGGGGCTGGAGGACCGAGATGCTGGAGGACCGAGATGCTGGAGGGCTGAGGGGCTGGAGGACCGAGAGGCCGAGAGGCTGCAGGACCGAGAGGCTGGAGGACCGAGATGCTGGAGGACCGAGACGCTGGAGGGCTGAGGGGCTGGAGGACCGAGGGGCTGCAGGACCGAGACACTGCAGGACCGAGGGGCTGGAGGACCGAGAGGCTGGAGGACCGAGAGGCTGGAGGACCGAGAGGCTGGAGGACCGAGAGGCTGCAGGACTGAAGCTGCTGCAGGTCTTCAGTCCAACCAGAAGCTCCAGCAGGTGAGTCACTGATCACCTGCCAGCAGGGAGGAGGGGCTGATCAGAGACTCACCTGCTGGAGCTTCTGGTTGGGCTGAAGACCTGCAGCCTGTCGGCCTCCATGGCTCCAGGCTGACCCCCCTGCTGAAGATGGTTCTTTACAGACCGCATGACATGGACTCCTACTGTCTTGATTTGATGTATTTCCTGTTGAAACAGGAAGTGTGGGCGGGACACGGTGCAGGGAAGGATCATTCACTAACAGCATCTCCGTTTGGGAGAGAAACAGTCTTTTATTTTGAAGGGGCAGGTGGACGAGAGAGGGTATTTACAGATTGGTGAAGCTTTTATTGGTTGAAATTTTAATTTGCAGCCACTGGAGCGGGATGATGATGTCACTGCTTAAGACGCTCTGTTTGACAGGAAGTGGAGGTCATGTGAGGTCATTTCATGGCGACTTTAAAGAACCTTGTTGGTGCCTCAATGATCAAAACTGGTTCATGGTCATTGGTTCTTAAAAGCTTCTCTGAACATTTTAAATCAGGTGACTGTGCAAGTTGAAAACCCGCATGAACATGTTGTTGGCCGGTTCTCCACGTTCCTTGTTCCTTCACTGGGTTCCAGACGAGCTATTAAAAATGTTCTCTGATGGTTTATAGAGCGACACATTAATCCATTCACTGAGGAAATAATCTGCACATTAATCCATTCACTGAGGAAATAATCTGCACATTAATCCACAAGGAAAAGAATTGTTAGCTGCTGCCACCAAATAACTCCAATAAACATGAAGAACCTTTAGCACTTTAAAGAACCACAGAGAGTGTGTGGAGAACCAGCCCCTAAATAAAGAGGTTCTTCAGCTGCTGATGGTTCTCTGTAGAACCACAGAGCAGAACCATTGAAGGACCAGTGTTTCTCTGAGGGTTCTATCTTACAAAGTGTGATGTGTTTGCTCCCTGGTGTCTTGGGTTTTTTTTCTGTGTTTATGTCCTTCGTTGTTTTTTTTTTTTTTTTTTTTTTGCGCCCGGCCTGCAGGTGATGTGTTTACCTGCACCAATCAAAGCAATCCCATGATGCTCTCTGTCTCAGTGTGCATGGTGCAACTTGAATGCAACAGTTCCATTCGGACAGGATTAGCCGAGCGAGGGCGGGGGAGGAGGGCGTCAGGTGATTCGGTGGATCTCAGACGTCCCCTGTGATATCAGCAACCATTCAGACGGGATTATCTTCCCAAACAACGTCTGAGTTTTAATTACTGACATAAGATGTGTGTAATTTCATGTCCCCCCGCTGGGACCGGATTAAAATCTCTGCAAGTTTTCCCCCAATATTGCAGAGATGGCGCCCGTCTGTGATACACAAATTTACCTGTAAAGCGAACCCCCGGCAGAATAAAGGCTGTTTAGAGGAGCGGCGTGATGCGATTAGAACCACAGCATCTCTGTGGTTTGAACCGCATCGGTCATTTCAGTAACTTTTACGGACTTTTTACAGACTTTTTACAGAGTGCACGTCCCTGCAGCTGTAAAGATTACGGCGTCTTTCACCTGCTATAAAACTCCTTGTAAAAGCAACCTGGAGTGACAGCAGGCCCGGGTGGATCCACGCCGGTTACTGTGCCCGTTAGACAGCAGTTAACAGGTTTGTACTCATGAGTTGTTGTTTTTTTTTTAAAGATTATTTGTTTGTCATTTCTGCTTTATTTGACAGTGACAGCAGAGAGAGAGGAGGGAGGGGGGACGACCTGCAGCGAAGGGCCTGAGGTCGGATTTGAAGCCAGGACGCTGCGATCAGGACTCAGCCTCAACAAGTGGTACGCGCTCTACCAGCTGAGCCACCGGGGCGGCCCGGAGCCACCGGGGCGGCCCGGAGCCCCCGGGGCGGCCCGGAGCCCCCGGGGCGGCCCAGACTGGTGACTTTTGTAAGTATGGAGACACTGGAGGAAGACTGTCCACCTGCCTTCCTCAGGTAAACAACATAACCTGTGGAAATGAGATCCAGAGGATGTTGTCATGTCCTTGAAATTATGTTTTGTTTTGTTAGGTTTTGTTCTTGTGTCTTGTCTTGTGACTTCCTGTTTTATTTTGATTTGATCCTGTGCGAGTTCATCCTGCTTTGTCTTGTTTGGTCCTGCTTTGTCCTGCTTTGTCTTTCCACATCCATGTTCCTTGTCACGACAAGTCAAGTCTTGCCAAGTCAAGTCAGGTTTTGTATTTCCTTTGCTACTTTGTTTTGTCTTTGATTTTTGTCTTGCCTTTGTTTTCTAGTATTCCTCGTTAAGAGTGATCTTCTGTTGCTACTTTTGTCATAGAGAATTTCAGTTGTTACTTTTCCTTGTTACTACTTTTGTCAGTGAATTTGAGTTGTTACTTTTCTTATTAAAAGACTGTTTAGTTGAACTCTTGTGTGAGTCGTGCGATTGGGTTCAATCCCTGTTAGTCATAGTATTGACAGATGTAGGACGTCTTCCTGAGGGGGGCGACGCTGCAGCAGCTGCAGGTCAGATGTCGATGTGGGACTGCGGCGTGATGTCCCAGCAGGGCCGGCCCAAGCCTTTATGGGGCCCCAAACAGAATCTGAATTGGGGCCCCCCCTGCCACCTCAGCCACACCGACACTATCGACTGCTGCCAATGTGCTCGATGATTCACACACCTCCTGAGAGTCTGTCACACACATTATCATGTTTATTAGCTGGAGCTGTTAGTTACATCACACCAGTGTCTGACATTTTAACTATACTGTACTATACTACCACTACACTACTACTACACTTTTACTATAATATTCAAAGTAATACAAAGTGTCATAATGAACATGATGGACTGAAAAGTAACAAAGTAACCAAAGACAATGCATTTACTGTAATAATAATAATAATAATAATAATAATGATAATAAAGTTAAAAATAAAAAATGGCTGCCCCTAGAGCCCATTTTCATTCAGATATCTGGAGGTCAGAGGTCAAGGGACCCCTCTGAAAACTTAATTTTCTAAATTTTTACTTTGCCCAAAGTTAGCTGAACAGTGATGTAACCCTGAGATAGATTCCTTTGGTTGTCTGGTTTCAGGATCTTCACTCCAGGTTTAAAGCTGAGCCCACTCCCGCCTCAGCCTCAGCCTCAGCCTCTTGGGGGCCCCCTGGTGGCCACGGGGGCCCGAACCCTAACCCAGCCCCGAATCCAGGCTCGCGTGATGCAGAGAGGCTTCGTCGTTTCGTTGGACGTTGGGGTCAGAATCAGTGATGCTGCGTTCGCCGACGATCCGATTGGACCGCTGCAGGAATGAAGTCAAAGATAAACAGTTTAAAGCCCGTCCCCCGGTCTGCTGAACAGCCAAGAAACGTCCACGCTGTGTCAAACATAACCCCGTCCAGACGGTTCATGTCTGAAAACAAACCAGAACACAGGACCTGCTGACCCCGGACCCTCTGATCAATATTATTAACAGAATCAATAGAATCAATAGAATCCATCCAAAAGGAAACAGAGAGGAGGTTTCACACAAACATTTTTCTGTTTTCAATCCTCTACACCACTCTATGAAAAACAACTGGTCACGCACACACACACACACACACACACACACAAATAAAATGGCACAGCGCTCCCACACTCTAATCTGATGTTGACGTGGTATAGAAGGTCTCTGGTGTATGGAAGCCCTGAGAGGCCATGCGTTCACACTTCCTCTGTTTTCCCTCGCTGACGAGTTTGTTTGTCATTTATTTTCTGAGGATCTCCAGTTATTGATGATCATTATCTCAAAATAACAAATGTTGATTTCCTGAGATCTCAAGGTAATGAAACTTTGTTTTCCCGAGATAATGACATAATTAACGGGAGAGAAAACAAAAGAGTTTATTAAATCACTGCAGGAAACATCATGTGAGAGGAGCAGGAGGCCATCCATCACCTCCTCAGGTCTCCTCAGTCCAGGCCTCGCTGTCACACACACACACACACACACACACACACACGCACAGCAGTGTGTGTCCTCCCAGACAGCACATTTAATTCACTGTTTGCTTATTTATTAAGTTATAATAAAGTCATTTATGTCGTTATCTCAGGGAAATAAAGTCAAAGTTTCATGATCTCAAGGAAACTGTCCCGTTGTCCCAGGAAAACATCATCTGTTATTTCAGGATAATGACATGAATAACTGGAGATCTCCAGAAAACAAATGAAATTAACTCATTTTCACAGGAAAATGGAGTAAAATAGAAAGTCTGAAGGTCTGGTCTCTTAGGGCTTCCGTACGTGTCCACCTGTGCTTCATCTTCTTCTTTGTTTTCAGCAGAGCCGTGTTCGATATGCTTTCAGACGATTTTAAATCTGGAAAAAAAAAAAAAAAAAGGAAAGCTCGAGCGGAAAGAGAAGTGAGACTAACAGAAGAGGAGCTGGACAGCGTTCAGATGGACAGGAGGGGAAACACGGCGCCGGCAGCGGCTTCATTTTTATTCCCATCAGCCCCTCTGTCAGCGTCTCTGTGTCACTTTCTGCCCGGGTGACGGGCAGCGCCGGTCTGCCCGCCGCCGGCCGCCGAACGATCAGCGAGGGGAGACATTGGGACGCGAGGCGCCTGGACTCCGGCCTGAATCAGCTGTCAGCTTCCTCTCAGTCCAATCTACAGGATCCCATCGCCACCGCCGCCGCCGCCGCCGCCACCGCCACCGCCGCCATGCTCCTGCAGAAACCCTGTTGTTGTTTTTGTGAATCTCCCAGCCTGCACCTGAAAGACAGCGAACGGCAAAAAAACAATGGTTTTTGTTCTCCGCCGTCGACGGTTACATTATTTACGAGTGAGCTCCAATTAGCGGCGAGGTCCTGCGGCTCTCGGCGAAACTTCTGGTTTGGCCTCTTTTCTTCCATTTCCCTCCCTGACGCACGGCGGTTTGTTTTGCAGTTTATCCGCTGGTCTGTTATGTCAGACGTTCGTTAGATGCAATATCTTCTCATTTCATCCACCTCCGGTTATTTTTCATCTCCTTCGCCTGCGCCAGTCATTGTTCATCATTACGGTTATTACTGTCTGCTGTTTGTTGTGTTGATGCGGCGCTTTGTAATGTCGGTGCGATGCGGCTGATGTGCGGCAAGGCCCGCCGCCCCCCCCCCGTAGCCACCACAGACGCTGGGATTGGCTGTTTGCCGGCCCTTTCATTTCACATGATTGACTGTCAGATGCGAAGCTTCTGTGGTTCAGAGAAATCAAATGAGTCGACTGAACTTTTACGGCGAAGCTCGAGACAAATCAAGTCTTCCCAGCAAAACGGATTTGGACATGCGTCCTATTTCTGTTGTTGCCTTAATGAGTCGACACACTCGGCGCCTCGGAGGCGTTTGGCCTCCTAACACACACACACGCACACGCACACACATGCACGCACACACACGCACGCACACACACGTACACGCACACAGAAGTGAGAACATGGGCTGAGATGCGAGATTCCCGCTTCAAAGACACAGGAAACTGGGGAATGAACGTCTTTAACTTTAATGGCCTGGCGTTCCTTTGTCCTTCGCTCCTCCACTTCCTGTGAGAGAAGCCGATCTCAAAGACACGTCGCAGTAATGAGCGCGCCCGCGGGGGGGGACGCACCAGCATATTTCTGAATAATACTTAATGTACTATCATCTAACAAGGTGTGGTAATGGATGAGGCTGCGACCTAAAGCGGACAGGTAATCAATCTGTCATTCCGTCAATCAGTCAGCGCGGCGCGGGGCTATTAGAGCGAGCGGCCTCCTCCTGCTCGCCGTGTTAATGCGGCGTCGCCGCGCGGCCGCCCGTCTCCAAGGAGCGTTTAAGAGAAAAGATTACGAGGCTTTGAACTGGAGTCACTTTCAAAACGGCCCCTTTGTGGACCGGAGCGTTCTGACAGGAGGAATTATCGAGAGCAACACACCATTTTCCACCAAAGCCGCCTCCGTCTGAGCATCACAAACATTTCCATTTCCCATTTCGCTCTCATCTTCTCTGTGTTTCGCAGCTTTCATGCTCTCAACACAATCAACTTCAATCAGATGCTTTTCTGGTGTCGAGAATTTTAACAAATTGTGCCCTTTTTGATGATTGCCTAATTATTCCCTTTCATTCTGTTGCATATCTAATTCAACAACTCCTTCATCTTTTCTGCGGCTCGGCGCCGCGCCTCTGTTCTGCCCGTCAGTCCTCCACATCCACACCGGCCTGGTTTTATTGGCTGAACACGGATTTGGTTGGACACGCTTCGTCTTCAAAGGTGGCAGCTGTAAGCCCGGTGTTTGTTGTCCTCTTTCAGTCCGGCGTGTGGCTTCTTAATTCCTGAGGAATAAGCGGCGCTGTCACCTTCCTGCTGCCCCCCGGCCCGCCCGGCGTCACCTCTCCCTCCGCTCGGCAGATTATTCAGAGTCGGGAGGAAGCGGGGCTCAAGTTGTCATCTGCATGAATGCACAGATCCCACCTTAAATTCTGTGGCCGGGGGAAATTTACATGAGACTTCGTCCAATTATTCTTGCCGGCAATATGAACAGTGTGAGCGTCACGCATGGCCGGCCCGGCGGTGTCAGGCTCGCTCTCCCTCTCTCTGTCAGTTTACGGAGCCGCTCCGCTCGCCCAACAGGTTTCGGCCTCCAAGGACGACGGCGACGGCGACGGCGCTGTCAGCTTCTGTCACGCAGCAGGATGTGATATTCAGACCTGCTGGGAGCCGGCCGCTCCGCCTTCACCTCCTGGAATAAGCAGCAGGATCGGGGCCCGGAGCCGGACGGAGGCGCCCGCTCGGGGCCGAGGCTCAGGCGGCTTCAGCTTCATGAGGCTCAGGCAATTACATTTTCACACATCGCGTCTTTACTGTCTGACTGTTTTTTTTTTTTTGTTTGTTTTTTTTTTGAGGTCAGCTCATATGGGCTCTGTCAAGCAAACACTTCTAACATCAGGGAGCTTCTGCAAGTGACCCTCGTTAATATGATGAGTCCCACCTTGTAGCAGCCAATAATGTAACATCGTATGACATCATGTGCAAAAAGCTATATTGTAGGTTCAAAGATTGTATCTAATTATTGGTGAGTTTGTTACATTGTCAACTTTTATTACATTAACCCTCCTATTTTCTTTTTCATTTCATTTGACCCCATTCAATGTTTTAACGTCTCTGAATACATGATTTTTACAATAACCTTTCCAAGTCGTGGTTTACAAAATGCTTTACAGAAATGAAGAGAGATAAAGTTATAAAACAAGAACACAGAAGAACTGAGTTACAAAAATAGAGTAAAATAATGAGTTTGCAACAATAAATCCGTGGTAAAAGACAAGCCTTTTTAAATGAGAGAAAAGAGCGAAGTGACTCGGCTGAGCTGATCTGCTCAGGCAGAGGAAGACCAGGTTCAGCTTTCAGCAGGATGAAGGTCTCAGACAGAGAGACTGTGTGTGACTGGGTGCCAAGTCGCTTGCAGCTTTAAAATTGATCAGGAAGATCTTAAAATCATAACTAAACATAACAGGTAACTAACAGAGTGATGCAAGGGTGAGAGGATGTACTCCTGAAAAATATAAAGGGACGCTACACCCATTAAAATCAACAAGGAAGTAAAATATCAAAAAGGAAAAAAAGAACAAAATTGAACAAAACCTGGATCCTGAACAACCACAAATCTCCAAAATCTCCGACCAAGCTAAAATAAACTAAAATAACAAAACCCAACAGACACACACACACACACACACACACACACACACACACACACCTGGACAGGTGCACACCTGGACAGGACACAGGTAGAGAGAGAGCGAGACGGCCAGGTAGACACACCCACAAGGTGAGTGAATACACACACTGCTGCTGTCCTCCACACTGCAGTAAGACATGTTTACCTGCAGCTGCATCAGAGCAGCAGGTTCAGGCTTCATGCTGGAGGGAGTTTGAATTTATTCACCTCCTGTTACCTGTTTACCAGCTTGCCTCGTCGATTTGTCTGCAATAATTTAAACCACTGGAAAATTATTATAATAAAAAAAGTTACCGAATTTTATGTGTCAGGCACTTTCTGTGTCATGTTGGCGACCTGAATAACCCTCTGAATATTGTTATGTTATAACAAATGTTACTACAGGAGTGTTATGTTATAACAGGTGTTACTGCAGGTGTGTCATGATACTACAGGTGTGGTTATGTTATAACAGGTGTTACTACAGGTGTGTTATGTTACTACAGGTGTTACTACAGGTGTGTTATGATACTACAGGTGTGGTTATGTTATTACAGGTGTTACTACAGGTGTGTTATGTTACTACAGGTGTTACTACAGGTGTGTTATGTTATTACAGGTGCTACTACTGGTGTGTTATGTTACTACAGGTGTTACTACAGGTGTGTTACGTTATTACAAGTTCTACTACAGGTGTGTTATGATACTACAGGTGTTACTACAGGTGTGTTATGTTATTACAGGTGTTACTACAGGTGTGTTATGCTACTACAGGTGTTACTACAGGTGTGGTTATGTTACTGGTGTGTTATGTCAGGTGACAGCCTGGAGTCAAAGTGGAGCCCAGTAGGAGTGTTAACCAAAACCTGAACCAAACTGGAAGGAAGCGGCTAACCTGCAGCGTTACTGAACCTCTTCCTGTGACCGGCAGCGGGAAACGTCCTGGGATCCGACCGGGAGGAAGCTCCGGCCCGCAGCCCGCAGCCCTCAGCCCACACCTCGCATGTCACACCTCGCAGTCCGGCCTGCACCTCGCAGCCCGGCCTGCACCTCGCAGCCCGGCCCGCACCTCGCAGGTTTTCATCATTAGACTAATTTCCTGTGGAGCAGCGGAGTGTGGAGGGCAGTTTGTGTTGAAGCAGCCGTTGCGTCTGCAGGATGAAAAAGCTCGACCACACAGTTTTTCACACACTGTGGAACAGAAGATTGCAAGACATTATCGGTTTTCTCCGTCTCTCCAGCAGGTGCTTTCACTCTGAGATGTGTCTGCATGTCGGTTTGGACCATTAATGTCACATAATTCTGCCCGATGATTTTCACTGAAACACTGAGGCCTGGTGATCACAGCAGACCGCAGGTTCCCTTTTTGGTTGTAACGTGATTTTTAAAACTGCTGATGGCGTCTAGTTCAGTTTTTTCCTTGTTGATCAGGTCAGCTGACGGCTCATGGGGTTTGTTTGGCAGCCATCTTGATCTGAAGTCCGCCTGACACACAAAAAAACAAACAAACAATAAAACAAACCCACTTTGACACATTTTTTCATGCGATTTTAACACCAGAAATCAGATGGAAAGGTCACTGAAATGATACAACCTCTGATTAATGTCTTCGCTCAGAGATCAGTCATTCAAGTCATCGTGTCTCAAGTCCAAGTCAAGTCTCAAGTTTTTTATTTTTTGTCAAGTCAAGTAACAAGTCATTAAAACAGCGACTTGAGTCGACTTGAGTCCAGCCAATCAGAGCTGTGGTCAGGATTGTGGGTAGTGTAGTTCTTTTCCGTGACACTCGTTTTTTAAAAACAGGGTTGATTTTATTCAGACTTGTAGCTTCTACAGGAGCAGAAATCGTTTTACAGTCTCGCAGCTCGTGGTCAGTCTGCCTTCAACATGATGGCTGATAATCCTAATCCTAGTCACAGATTATTACGGGGATTTCACTGCCCAGGTCCATACAGTTCAGACACAATCAGACATTTAGAGTCTCCATGAAGCGACGTCACATGACCTCTACTTCCTGTAACACAGAGCATCTTAAACAGTGACATCATCCTGCTCTAGTGGCTTCAACCAATAAAAGCTTCACAAATCTGTGAATATCCTCTCTCGTCTGCCTCGTCCTTTCAAAATAAAAGTGTTTATCTCCCAAACTGAGATGCTGTTGGTTTGTGAGTGATCCTCCATGTCCTGCCCAAACTTCCTGTTTCAACAGGAAATAGATCAAATCAGAAAAGAAGAGTCCATCTCACGGAGTTTTTAACAAAAAGGGAACCAGACAGTAAACCGAATGTGACAGAAGGGGAGGAGAGGTTCCGTTCTGTCCGTATGAAAGGAGAGCGCTGCAACTGTCATGGCCGCTCTGCTCTGACAGCTCTGAACTCGCCCTCGTGTCTTCATGCATTTTTCATGTAAAAAGTGTCAATCAAATTTTCAGCGGCGTAGGAAATTAGTCTCTAATTACAGGAGTGATTTTTGCCTGGCTGCCCCCCTGGCTCGGCCCACTGGCGGCGTTTTTATGAAGTGCTGCGACCCGGCAGCAGGTGATGCACGGTTTCGTGGACGTGAACGCGGCTTTTCCGCCTCGTTTGTGATGCCGCCACCGGCTCGTGTTTTACACCTCATTTGAATCAGAAGGCATTAAGCATCATAAAACAGCACCGGGGCATTAATGACTCCGCCGCTGCACTTAACCACAAAAAAAGGAAAAAGTCAAGAGATATTGTGGTGAGTCATGGTTTCCTGCGAGGAGGCAGAACAACAGAGCACAGCAGAGTTAACCTGCTCCTGCAGGAGGTTCACCCTCACAGGACATTGATTTGTGGGAGATGCAGGAGCAGAGGCCTGGCGTCCTCGCTGTGCATTAAGAACAAGAGCAGAGAGCCGAGCGGAGGATCGGTCTGAACGGCCCACAGCAGCGCCGCGGCTCCCCGATGACGAGGACGAAGCGTACAGCGCACCGCATCGATCACGCACACCAATTACGATGAAAACATAGAATATTACACAGCGGCACAGGCTCTGATCGAACCTGCCCGGCCTCCTCCTCTCCAGTGGCTCTGCCTCAGTGTGTGGTGGGTCGACACGTCCAGTTACTTAGCAACTGTCGCCACGGGGCGCGGGGGTTTGTCCGGGGAGAACAGGGAGGCAGCGGTCAACATCACCACCACCACCGCCACCACCACCACCACCACCGCTGCCGCCGCTGCTGCTGCTCAGGACCACAGGGGCTCCTTCCCTCCAGGGAGACTCACACACACACACACACACACACACACACACACACACACACAGACTCACACACGCACACTTTGCACTCGCTAATTCTCAGGCCATTTCTTGCTAATTTGCTCACCGCCTTTCTCCTCCTCTCATGTTGCTGAAAGTAATCAAGTGGATCTGCTGAGGAAGTCTGACCCCCGCCCAGCATCACTGACCTGAGTTATATATATGTGTGTGTGTGTCTGTATGTATATGGATATAAGTACATCTCTATATACTGTATCTCTACATCTGTATCTATATATCGAAAATATTATTTATTTGTTTATTTAGTTAGTTAGTTAGTTAATAATTAATTTATTTATTTATTTATTATTAACATCTTCTGCTTTTTACCGAAAATTTTCTTGTATTTTTTTAAATTTATTTATTTATTTATTTATTTTTACAAATGTATTCATGTATTCATTCATTTTTTTACTTCATTTTTATTTTATTTATTTTTTTTTTTGCAAATTTCCATTTCTAACAAACTTTTTTATTTTTGCTGATTTTATGAGCAAAAGTGATCAAGGAAATTAGCAACAAATGATCTAAAAATTAGCAAAGAAATATTTACAAAAATATTATCTGAAAAATAATCTGAAAAAACGACTCAAAAATTCCCAAAAATTTGCATTTAAAAATACCCAAAAACAGAATATTAGCTAAAAAAAAAAAAGTACCCCAAATTTGTTTAAAAAATATAAGAAAACTATTTCTAATTATTTTTAAAAAATGTGCTCAAATATACTAAAGGGTTAAAGTAGATTCTAGCAGAATCGAGAGGAATTTTTCTGAAATGAGCGCCATGACTTGAGCTACAGCAGAGGACTGTGGGAGAGCGGCGGCTCTCGGCAGCTGCTCGCCTCCATTTGTTACTCAACAACCAAAAAAAAAAAAAAAAAAAAAGCAAAACAACAAAACAAAGCTGGGCTGCAGCTAAATAATTGTCCTGGATTGTACAATTGCAACCTAAGCGCTGACATAAGCATCCAATCATCATTTCTGATGAATCTCACCTTTTTTTTTCTCTGCCAGCAGCGTTCGTATGAGCACCCATCCAATCGTTTATCTTTTGTCTGCTCGGGGAAAAAAGCCCTCTCCTAGAGGACATTATTTTCCGTTATTACAATATGAGGGATTATAATTGTCCTCCCGCAATTACCTTCCCTCCTCCAGAGGCTTTGTCACTGGGAATGATTGGCCTCTAATATTAACCCAAATGCATTTAATCAACCGGTGCAGGTTCCTTACGCCGTATAATCACACTTGCAATTAAAAATGTATTACCTCTCCCTGTTAGGCCGGAGCTGCTGGAACATTGGTCACTGGTCGGCCTGATTAGCATTACGCTGTGGAGTATTACGCCTCCACAATGCTCCTGCCAGCCGCCGCCGCCGCCGCCATGCTCGTATTGTTTAGTGGAAACATGCAGATGTACAATCGGCGGCGGCCAATCAAACAAGGCGATGCACATTCGAGCGAGCGCATTCATCCTCGTGGCTGTTCCTCGTGGACGGAGGCCGGGCGCCGCGCCGCCACGCCGCACCAGGCCCCGGACGATCAGCTGAGTCATTACAGGGCCGGGACGCCGCCTCCGATCGCAGACTCGCGTGTGGTCGCACGGCGGCACGCTCACTGTTAATCACTGCAATGAGATAAGCATAATTGGATGTCCGACGTCCCGCGGCGCGGCGTGTGCTTGCGTGTGCGTGCGCGGACGACAATTGATTTCCACCGTCTTCATAATTAAAATGATTTAGCTTTAGTAAGCAATACCCCCGTTATTATCTGCTCGCCGCCGCGATAATTATTGTGTGTTATGTTTGTGTTGCAGTCTACCGGGATGCCATTTCGGCCTCCAATAATCTTCCCCGCTGTACAAATGGCTCCCTCCAAATCATAGCATTAGTCTCTGCTGCGTTTGAAATGTAACGACTCCGACCTGCTGGGATTTCAATTGAATCATGGTCATCACCTTCCAGCAGCCAGCGGGCGGCGGGAAGCAGACGAAACAGGAGAGGGAGGTGAGGGCCTGAAGACGTGGCTGCAGTGTGTGTCGGCTCCGCGTTACCACACACACACACGCACACACACACACACACACACACGCGCACACACACAAGCTGTTCCTCCTCATTGTGTTATGTGTCATGTCGGAGGTTTTTCCACCCACTCCTGAAGGAAATAATGATAATAATATTAAGGCAGCAGAATAAACAGACGACACCAGGCGCTGCAGGATTTTACAGCTCTCTGCTGCTGATTATACGCTCTTATTCTGAAGGTATCCATAAACATAACGTTGCTCAGGACTCGGTTTGCAGTTCTCCTCTGTCTTGGGATCAGAATAACGCGCTTGTTGATGTCACGCAACTTGAAGTTAAACTCGACCGGCTGTCACAATCCTGGACAACAAACAAGATAAACCTTGAGCTGCAGAATATATAAATAGATTATATAATCTATGGTGTGTGTTTACCACCCTGTTGGAGTTGTACAGGTTGCTACGGTGGCTGAGAAGGCCATTCTGCTGATATTGCAGATCAATATATAATCAATATATAGAAAAGTAGTTTTGATTAGTTTTGAGACCCTGGACACTTGACTTACTGATTTAGCTCCAGCTGTCGTCTAACAGCAGCTCTGCCATAAATTCAGCCTTTTATCAAAGTTTTTAATGTTCAGTTTGTGTTTACATTGTGCAGAATGTGTCACTTTAATTCTGTGTTTATTACTGAGGTTGTAGTTTGCAGAGGTCTGCTACTGGACTGCATTATACTGAGAGGGGTTTCTCATTTTTTGTCCCTCCCTATTTATATACACTGAGGAGGGACAGAATAGTGGAAACAGCTGTCAGTAAAGTGCAGCACTAACTATGAGCTCAATGCCAAACACAGAAGTGAATGAACACCTCTGTTACTGTGACAACAAGAAAAACCTTTTGTGGATGATGCTTTAAAAATGAATGACGGCAAGACCCAGAATTCCATTTTCCTCGACCTTCCCGCTGATTCAGGAAACTTCCCGGCAGATTTCACACGCCTGTGACTGTTTGTGCCACCGGAGTCGCTGAATAGTTGAGTTTACAGCGATTCACCAGGCAGTCGGACATTACGTTACGCTTCGTCACCGACGTGTGATGGCCCAAGCTGCAGGCTAACAGGCTAACAGGCTAACAGGAAATGAACCAGACGAGAATCCTTCCTGAGGGCTGGACTTGGCTCCCGGCCTGCTTGGCATATATTCCCCCGACACTGTAAATGTAAATATTTAATATATGAATGTAATGAGGTTATTGTTCTCTGTAAATGGGTTGACATTGTGAGCGCCGCGGCAACACAAGTGCTCTTATCAAGCTAATGAAGCCATTCTGATTCTAATTCTTACAAATATATATGCAGATGTGTTGCTTGCGAATATGTATTTCTGTATATATGTGTCACGGCTGATTGGGGTCACGTCCGTCTCCGGTTCAAACGCTGCAGACTGGCCTGATTGGACGGATTTCAGCGATTCTTCAGCAGAGGGAGCCAATCAGGAACAGATCCAGCTGGACGGATGTTTCTGATAACTTTAAATTTTAATGATCTCTACATACATCTTTGATGCTCCATGTAACCCGGAGTGTTTGAGTTCCTGTAACACGAGCTGTTTCAGGTTTAGGTCTTTTTTTTTAACTGCTTACCACCTGCAGGTCTGTTCAAACCCACAGAACTTTATTGTAAATTCCAGTGCAGCTGCTGGGGTCCAGGGAAATGTGGCTGAAATGATGCACAGGACTAGGGATGCTAACCGGTGGCCGTTTGACCGGTTGTTGACCGTTTGAACTTTAACCGAATAATCTTTTCGGTTAAAACCCTTTAAGCCCGAACTAGAGTGCCTGTAGAGAGAGGGTCTCCTTACGCCGCCATTGCTGTGAAAAAATGGACCCGTTGGAGTGAACGGAGTTGTCGCCACTCTCTCTCTACAGGCACTCTAGTCCGAACGTGTCGTCGCCGACACAAATGCGCAAGTCAGATTGTAAATACCGTAACTACCGTAAGGTTTTATCGATCGAAAAATTCCAACTGTTCCTGAAGGCGGAGAAGTTGCTCTTGCGCTTACATACAGTTTAATACGGTAAACATGGCGACGGGACGCTCTGCCGGGTTTCGATGACGTCATTACGCACAGAGCTCAGCTTGGCAGAGACAGACCGGACAAACCATAGATATCGATAATAATTATATTATAGTATATTATAATTATATTATAGATATTATAGATATCTACGGGAGAAACGAGCCAAGCTTCTGTTTGTCGTGGTCGTAGTGGTTTGCGTCCGGGGCAAGACAATGGCGCCGGTGCTAGCGCTGCTAGCTTCTATTTGTTGCAGTTATTCTTTTATGGTTTACAGACAGTAAAATAATATTCTCTGTTAACCGAAATAAACCGATTAATGAGGCCCGGTGGTCGACCAAGGAAATTTTCCATTTTCGCCATCCCTACACAGGACATGCAGATCTTTTCTATCTGATGTGATTCTGCAGCCATAAAACAGCGGCGTCATAGTTTCGAGTATTTCCCTCAGCACACGGTGATTTCTGCTGGAAGGCATCTATCGACCTTTCAGCTTGAGCCTTTGCATGGATGCATGTGGATGAGACACTCATGACATGAGGAAACTTGTTTAACTTGAGGGAAAATGAGGCATTAAGGGGTTAAAGGCTTCTCATCTTTGTTTTTAAAAGCAGCCTTATTTTGCCCTGTTTGCAGCGCCGGCCTCTGATTGGCCGACGGCTGCTGCTCCGATGTAAACGAGGTGATCCTGCTGAGTGGAGCTCTGCGGCTTCATTGGACGGCTTCGCCTCAGGAGCCGGACCGGCTGAGACGGATGGATTTTTGAAAACGTTCAATTTGAACTACTCAAACCAAATCAAATATTAATGACCCGCTCATGAAACGTCTTTGATCTCACACATCTATAAACAGCGGTATCGACGTCCCGCTAATACGGGGGGCGTTTAAATCGTGAAAAATTTGCTGAGTTAAAGCATTTGACTTCCTCGTCTTCATTTAATGCCGCTTTATTTTATGTAGCCTCATTTGCAGGCACTGCCGACGTTATCAGAAAACCCTGAATTATTCAAAACATATCTTTAATTCAGCGCTCACACACCTGCAGCGGCAGAGGAGGAGAAAGACAGAACTCAACAATAATACTGACAAATAAAATACAGGCTGTGAACTGGGTGGACTGTCCCTTTAACACAAACACAGGCCTGTCGAGATCTGAGCCCCGTCTCTCCGTCACTCATCTCACCTGGAAATACCTCATTTTATTATTTATTTTATCTTCCTGCTTCAATCCCCAGCTGATGAAGGGCCCTTCAGCAAGCAGAGCAAAAAATCTATTTTTTTTCTCTTCACGTTCTCTGCTTTAAAAAAAAAAAAAAGAAAGAAAGAAAGAAAAAAAAATAATTTAGTAATTTTCTTGTAATATTTATGGAGCCTAATAATTACACAGCAGGAAATGGCTATAATTGTGCTAACTTTACAGACTCAGTCTGTGTTTGGACGTCAAGACAGGAATCTCTTGCCATGCTCCATGTTTGCCATGTCCAGAAATATAAAATACATTTTTAGGCTCCATATTTTATGCAAATTATGGTAATGAGGAAAGTTTGCATGACTTATTTATGGAAAGAGATGAATTTCTGGACATCAAACCACAGGCGGACACTCTAAGCACTGCAAAAATGGAAAATCTTACCAAGATTATTTGTCTTATTTCAAGTCAAAAATGTCTTATTTCTAGTCAAAATATCTCATTACTTAAAACACTTAAAATAAGACATGATCACCTCAGAAGTAAATTGTTTTTAGACAATTTTCACTTGTTTCAAGTGAAAATTCACTTGAAACAAGTGAAAATTTGCTTGTTTCATTGGCAAAATTTGCCAGTGAAAAAAGTGAAAATTCACTTGAAATAAGTGAAAATTAGCTAGAAACAAGAAACAAATTTTGCCAATGAAACAAGCAAATTTTCACTTGTTTCAAGCAAATTTTCACTTGAAACAAGAGACAATTGTCTAAAAACAAGTTACTTCTGAGGTGATCATGTCTTATTTTAAGTGTAATGAGATATTTTGACTAGTAATAAGACATTTTTTGACTTGAAATAAGACAAATAATCTTGGTAAGATTTTGAGTTTTTGCAGTGAGCTCACCTTTCAAAGTCGACTAAAAGCACAAATATAGCCATTCCCTGATTTTGTCCACATTTTTACATAATCTATGCAAATTATGCTAATGAGGAGAGGTCACATGAGTGCGGCGTGGTAATGGATGGATCTCTGGACATCACAAACATGGATTTAGACTCTTAGATCACCTCTCCAACTTAACAAGAAGCTAAATTATAGCCTTTTCCAGTTTTTTTGGTGATTAATTAGCTCATTATGCTAATGACTCACATTGCCCAACATGCAGTTAAAATCTCAGAGCCTTCAGTCGCTGCAGGAAGCCGCGAGGCCGGTGTGCGCTGAGCGGCCAGGTGAGCGCGGCGCCGAGCGGCTCCTCTCTGCCTGGTGACTGACGGCTCCTTTCATACAGCGGCCATAATGAAACAGGTTTTCACAATAAAAGGCTGAACAGATTCCCTTTTGCTCTCATTGTTCTGCCTCACCGGCAGCCTTGGCTCGCTCATTGACCTGTCGGTGAGACGGCCCGTCTTACAATCCGAGGGGTCGTTGCTTCAACGAAGACGCCCCCCCCCCCGCTGAAGTGTCCTTGAGATGCCTGAATGCACCCCGCCCCCTCCCCCCTGCGTGCCCCTGACCTCTGACCCCTGCGCTCAGATGCTGCAGGAGCCGGCAGGAAACTAATTGCTCGGCGCTCGGTGTGTAATGTGACCGCTGAGTGGCTCATTATGGATTCTGGGGGCGTGCGGGAACACGGTGGCCAAAGCCGATTTTCTCTATATTAACTGGCTTTTAATAGCGAGGTCACTGAAGCAGCATTTGATTGTACGTGGCAGTCTTTTTTTTTTTTTTTTTTTTTGTACTTGCTTCCATGAAGCAGAAAATATGGGCCGCACTGAGCCAGGAACCAGACGGCCATCTCCTAATCAGTTGTGATAGTCTCGTAATTAATGGGATTTGTTAATTGGGTCTCGCTTCCCCCGGGACGTTTCCTGTGAATATTCATGGAACGCTCCTGTTAACCTCTTCCTGCAGTCGATGAACTTCAGGCACTTCAAACACGCCTATTCCTCTTCGCCGTCATCTTTGTCTCCCTGACAACAAATCTGCCGCCTCGCCCGCTAATACGATCCAGGCAATCAGCGCCTCCTGAATGTTTAATACCGCGCTACACGGCTAATTCCCACAATGCCGCTCGCTGTCAGGAAGCCGCCCCGCTACCCGCCGCGGTGTTTCCGCGCTCGCTGACGCCTCATAATTATGTCGGCGACAGCTCAACATCCTCACAAGGTTCCAATCAGGTTTGTTTTCTCCTCAAACAAGGCGTCCCCTCGGCTCGGGCTCCTGCAAGTGACAGGAGGAGAGCGGCCCGAGCCACCAGCCTGTCTGACAGCAGTTAGCCTGTTTGCTAATGTGTTGTTGCTGTTGTCAGCACACACACACTCACACACACACACACACACACTCACACACACGCAGGTGTAGCGAGCGGAGAGCTGTCACTCGCTGACAAACTGAGTCAAACACTGACATGCTGTTCACAAGGGAGGGGTCATCAGCCGCCGCCGCCGCTGCAGGAAGACACTCGCTCCGCTCCGGCGGCGGATTCACCGTCATCAGGATGGAGACGAGAGGCGTCCCGGCCGGAGCACCGCCCCCCAAACTCCCCCAAACGCGTGTTTGATCACATGGATTTTTTTTTTTTTTTTTTTTTTTGCAGTCGTATCATCTGTTACATCATGTCTGTCTTTATTCCTTTTTTTCTTGTGGTGTTCTCCTCGTTCTTCCTGTTGTTTTCTTTTCTTTTCTTTTCTTTTCTTTTCTTTTCTGTTCTTTTTTTTTTTTTTTACTGTCTTGGTTGTGAAGCACTTCTTTAACCCTTAACCAGCAAAAAAATGTCATTTATTAATTCAGATTATTGTTATCATTGGGTCTAGAAACCATCTTGCAGAGCGGCCAGAGGCTGTTCCTCTGGAGCGAGCCAATCAGAACACAGCTCAGGTGTCACTGGTCCCGCCCCCGTTTGACTGACCTGTGGCCTCAGCAGCGTTACATCATGTTGTTCGCGGTGCGGAAACATCAGCTCACGTGTTTTTAGCTCTGAATGATGAAATATAATAATGTGAATGTCTCTTTAACAGAAACTGTCGCTGATCTGATGTTTACATACATCATTCTAATAATTACATTTACATATGTTCATATCTACACATATGTGTATATATATATCAAATCAAATGTTTCTTTTTTCAAATTTTCTAATATATTTTTTTAAATGATTACTTATTTTTCTTTTTTTTCTCCAATTTTTTCTTTTTTTTTCATTTTTAAAATGTGTTTTTACCTGCCAGTTTGTCCCCATGGCAAATGAATATGTGACACATAGATCTTGAACATGACGTCTTCACCGCCGGTCTGTGGGCGGGGCTCTGTGGGCGGGGCTCTGTGTCCGGCGGGCGGCGGCTGCTCACATCCTCTTGTTTTCCTCCAAAACAAACAAACAAACAAACAAACAGAAGAACCAAACAGACAGAAATGAAACTCAGCCGCGTGCAGAGCTGGACGCCGCCTGCTCTAAAGTTTGGGGCGGCTCCTCCCCCCTCCTCCTGCAGGACGGCTGCAGCGTGAAGGACGTCTGCAGCGGCTGCCGCTGTGCCGTGCGGTGAGCTGGGCCTTTAACGGCGCTCACCGCAGCTCCGTTTGTCCTTGGGAGCCCGGAGCGCCGGCGCAGCGTCCTCTCCTCGTGTCCTTGCTGTCATCGGACCCGAGCTATTCTGGACGTCCTGCCCGCTATATCGGGCCAGTCCTGCTTCCCCGTTCTAAAAGTGTCTGCCGGCGCCGGGCTTCCTCCCTGCCCTTGCCCCTCCCACCGCGGGGGGACAGCTGCTGTTTGGCCGGGAGGCGGTGAGGGCGGGAGGGGGAGGGGGGGGGCAGGTTATCTCTGTGCTGATTGGCTCCCCAGAGCACCGGGAGGCAGGAAGCGGCCCACCTGCACCCTCCCGCGCCCCCCTCCTCCCCCTCCTCCTGACGAAGCTGATGGATCACCTGTCTGGTGGAGAACCCGCCGTGGGTGGGATGGGACACGTCGCAGCGTTTTCCCCGGGCGCTGAGGGGGACGCCGGAACGCTCCGTCCCGTCCCGTCCCGTCCCGTCCCATCCCGTCCCGTCCCGTCCTGTTCCTGCCCGGCTGCGTGGTGTGGTGCTGTGTTGTGTGTTGCGTTGTGTTTGTCCGGCGGCTCGGCTCTCGCTCTGCAGTTTCACGTCGGGAGTTTTTCAGCTGAGCAGGTAAAGCTCTCAGTTTGTTGCTCAAGGACGAGCGGCGGCGGCTGGGATCAAACCTGTGACCTTTCAGTTATGACAGCGCGAGGCCACCTTGCTCTATATACACACCCCTGCAGCCCCAAGAGATACACAAAGGTGAAATGATGAAATGTTACCCAGCAAGGACCTTTACTTTTCTTTCTTTTTCTTTTTCTTTTTTTTTTTTTTTTTGGAGGGGTTGGATTAGCGCTCGCCATATTTCTCTCCATCCTTGATCGTTTCCATGACGCTTTCTTGGAATTCAGCATCGCGACGCGCCGCCGCCGCACACGGCATCAGGGCCTGCAAACTTAATGCTGTTCGCTGCAACACACACACACACACACACACACACACACACACAAGGAAGCAAAGTCTTTTCTTTTCTCATTTTACTTTTCATGCTGTGTGATTTGGAGCATTAAAGGCGCAGGAAAACAGAAACAAAGTCATCATCTCACCATGGTATTGTGCGAATGGGAACGCGGCGAGAAGAAAAGCAAGAGCTGCAGGAAGTGAGGCTCCACGGAAAATCAACTCCAAAGAAAGTCATTACATGAAATAATCATGTCAGCCCAGCAGCGGGGTCTGAGGAGGGAGGGGGGAGCGGGAGGGGGGACGGGGGGGGGGAGGAAAGTTATTTCTTCTACAGAGTTATTTCATACTTTGAGTTATTTCATCCATGAAGAGAATGTATTTATAGACTCATTTCTGCAGCCGTTTTGCCGGTGCTGCCGACACGTCCCCGTCCCATCCAGTAATGCCCCCCCCCGCCGTTACACCCCTCCCCACCCCGCCCCTCCCCTTTCCATCTCTTTCTTTATGGCGAGCGAGTCGAGTCTTACTCGCCGATCTGTGGGTGGCATCCTTCAGAGCCGGCAGCAAACATGAAAATTCAATGAGAGCGAGCTGCGGGGCGACGAGAGGAGGAGGTGCTGGCAGGTGGAGGTGGGGGAGTGTGTGTGTGTGTGTGTGTGTGTGTGTGTGTGCATGTGGGAGAGGGGTTGTAAAGTCCAAAGTGTTCGCAGGGGATGGGAGGAGAGGGGACAGCAGGGGCCGCCGTGTCGTCTGCTCGGATTTTAGATGGGAATCTGCAGCGCCGCTCTGCAAATATTCCCCGGTTCCTCTGCGAATGAGACGGGACGGCGTGGAGACGAGCGAGGCAGGACGGGGCGGGGGCGGGGGCGGGGGCGGGGGCGGGGGGGCCGCTGTACACCCCTGGGATCTTTGGGGAAATTTCATGAAATAAGCCAGAAAAATGCAAATAACAAGCGAGAGGAATGTGTTTCCCTGGAGGAGCCGGGTTCAGCCGGAGGAGCCGGGACGGAAACAGGAAGTGGTTTGATGTGCGAGCGAGTCGGGTTCAAGCCCCGACGCACGACGACAAGGTTTCTGCTGCGACGGAGGTTTGACCTTTGACCCTGACCCTGACCCTGACCCTGTCTCTGGGGCTCAGTGTGACTCCAGGCTGCAGAAAACACAGAAGACACATCAGCATGTTACACTCATTGGCTTCAGTTGTTTTGGACACGGAGCAACAAGAACATGACATTTATCATCTGCAGAAACTCCACCTGAGCCGTCACCTGACAGAGCACCTGTAACATTACACACCTGTGCTGCCTGTGTGAGTGGGCGGGGTTTTGTTTTTTAAGGTCAGCAGAAAGTAGCTGACACATAAACTTGGGTTGTTATTATGATAATTTTCTGGAGGTTTAAATGTTGATGCTGATATATAAAAAAAAAAAGACATCATGAATTAATTGCTGTGTAAATATTAAAACTTCATCAAAATTCATTTGATTTCACTCAGAAAAATGAGGAAAACGTTACAGGCTGGATGTGGTCGAGGTGACCCGGCAGACAGCAGCTCCACCGAACCAGCAGCTGCCTCGTGCTTCATTTCTTAAATTCACCAGTCAAGATGGAAAATCATTTTGAAAACCTAAAGACGACTTGTGAGTTTGTTTTCCTTAAACTTCTGCAAGAGTCTGCAGCTACTTTTACATCTGTAGGTGGAGCAAGGCAGCAGCGCCGCCGGGGTTACAGGTGCAATTCCATCGCCAGAAAAACAAACTCAAACAATGGAACAATGGAAGCTGACAACTGGAGCTGCGAAGGCGCCGTCTGTTCAGCCCAACATCTGCAGCCCGACAGCACAACAACAAAACGCCTTTCTCCCCCGTCTCGCAGCTTTTCCACGCGGCGTCCCGTCACGGCGGGACACGAGGCGTTCAGGGTCACCGCTCCGCTTTCGTATTTTCTGTTTGTCGCCCTCCTCCTCCTCTCCTCGCGCTGAAGCATCTGCCTGAAAACACCTAAAAATGTAAATGCGAGCGGCGGCGGCGGCGGCGGCGGCTGAGTCAGCAGCTCCTCCCAGACGAGATGAAGGTGTGTGGATGTTCTCTGTTCCTCGTGTCTAGACAGCGCCGCGCTGCTGCGGAGCCGTTATTATGTCGAGAGTTATAGAAAATGAGATCGGCAGTGTTTTTTTAATAGATGAGACCCTTTTAATGGTGCAGCCGTACAATACCTCCACTTCTCCTCTTCTACTTCTTTTGTTGCTTTTTGTTATTATGAAGGGAGTAAAAATGCTCAGTATGCCTGAGATATTCACCCACAATGCATCAGTCACATAAACAGAAGTAATGCAGCCAAGCCACACACACACACACTCACACATCTCCCTGACGTTAATTCATTCCTGTGCAGCAGGCTAATGTCTAATGGCTTCTCTTGGAGGCTGAGGGAAGCGGCTCGGGGTCTCTGGTGCATTATTCAGGACCAGGCCTCGCTGCAGGATTTCAGAGCGCCAGCAAATATATTTTTCCTTGACTTTCCCTGAGAGATCAGACAAAAAAAAAAACATCGACCCCCCCCCCCCCAAACATCAAACTAAGACAATGTGCAGTCTTTAATCAACACATTTTTAATTCAGAATGCCTCGCTGCTGCCCCGTCCTGCAGTTTAAAGACTCCAGGAAGTGACCTCACATGACCTCCACGTCCTGTCAAACAGTGACATCATCATCCTGCACCAGAGGCTGCAAAGTCAGATTTCACCCTGCGTTCCAATACTCATACTACCATACTATTTAGTAGGGAAAAAAAGATTTAGTATGTCCCAATACATAGTATGTCAGATGCAGTATGCCAAGAGTACCAGGATGTTCTACTACATCCGGTCAGATTTCAGCCAGTAAAACCTTCACAAATCTTTAAACATCCTCTCTCATTCACATCACCCTTCAAAATAAAAGTCTGTGTCTCTCTCACACTGAGATCCTGTTGAGTTTGGGGTTGGGTCTGTCCCGCCCAGGAAGACTAGCAACTGTCGTGTGACAGTTAGCTAATGGGCATCCTCCATAAAACAAACAAACAAACAAAAAAAAACTGTTTCAACAGGAAATACATCAAATGAAGAAAATAAGAGTCTGTCTTGTGGGATCTTTAATGATTTGTTTCCCTGTAGATTAAAACGGGAACGAGTGAAGCCCGAAACCTTTCAGCCTGAATCTGTTGTTGCTCGAAATGAGAATGAAACAATTCAAACACAAAGCTAAAGGTTTGTGATTTTCTCCAAATACATTTAAGTTTTAATAAAACTGTCTTCAGAAGAGAGACACTGCAGAGAAACAGCTACACCTATTTTAAATTTGATCGATTCAGATTTGCATAAAACCCTCCCCAGTGTACCTTTGGACTAAAATTAAAAAAAAAAAAAAAAAAAAAAAAAAAAAAAAAAAAAACGACCCTCCCTTTATTCCCTCCATTCTTTGCCGCCAACACAGTTTGAAAGGTCCTTTAGTCAAACCTGTGATCCAGTGGATCTATAAGTCCAGTGTAGATGTAGTCTGGGTTAAGATTAGGATTGGCCCTAATTCATTTAACTCATCATGTTGGATCTATTTACAAAAATTAACAATCTTCAAAAAATGACAAGCATAAGGATGCAGAAATCACAAAGGTGCAGTAGTTAATAAGGTTAATAATTTGGAATAAATATGCTGGGGAGAAGCTGCAGGAATGAACCATGTGATCACAGCCTTTCATTTCTCTTCAGCTGTGATGGAGACAGGACGGACGTTTCTCACCGACCTGGAGGCAAAACTCAGACGATTAAAATAATATTCCTAATGTTCTTTTCCTCTAATGTTAAATACAGCCCCTGCATGCAGGTGTTGTTGTTGTTGGTTTCATCAACAAGAATCTGCAAGTCTTAGAAAACCAACTTAACTTTCCCCCGAGTCCTGTTTACCCTCTTTTTTCTTTCTTTCTTTTTTCTTTTTCTTTTGCATTAGTTAATGTGATGTTTTCACGTCTATGGCTGGACAACCACCTTCAGTGTATAAATAACAACTGCAGTTTGACATAAACTCACATCTTGGATCCTGAAATGCGGTGAAAGCGGCTGTGTTTAGCCGCTCTTCCCCGCACGGCTGAGGACGCTGTCAAACTTAATCCTCTTAATTACTGACAGGTGAAGGCTCGTGAATGCGCTCGTTTGAGTCGCGTGGGCGGGGAACACGAGTTAGTCATCCAGGATGGAGGCCCGACACGTAACATTTAACATCCCAGCAAAAAGTCAGATCTCAACTTCTCCTCTCAGTCGGTGAGGAGACGCCGTTTACAGGGAATAATCCGGTGTGATATAATCCCACGTGTGCAGGGAGAGCCAGCTGCCTCAGTGCCAGCGGCCTCAATCTCACTGAGCTCAATCTGCGGGGATTCCCGCCGCAGGTCCGACTGTCTCCTGTCAGGAAACACCAGGAATCCAATCCTGCAAGACAAACTGAAGGAAACGAGGAAATTCAGAGGAAAAGCCTTGATGAGCCCACGTGGTGTGAAACCATCCATCAGTCTGGATCAACACATCAGTCATCAATAACATATATCAATAATCCACACTAAGTGACAATATCGATCCATATCATCAGCTCAGACATACACCTTTATTTTGAAATTTTGTGTCATGATTCCCGCCTTCCTGAACGTTAAAACAGCGCCACCACCAGGCAGGTAACAGCAGCCAGGGAAAAAGACACTAAGGAAATTTGCTGCCCTCTTGGGAATAAACCAGCAGAGTTTAATATTTTGGATTTCAGAGACAGATCACATGTCGCATGGAAACGAAGCCAAAACCAGAAAAAATCCTCAGGAAACATGAGGAGCCTGATCCAAGTCGTATTGTGGTTGGTTTTTTGATATTAGAAAATATCATCTCATTGTCCAAACAGTCAACATCGTATCATAACGTGTTGAAACGTCGAGTGTTTTGTTGGGTTTCTGGTTTCTTCTGTGCGGTCTGAAAGTCTCTGCCAGTTTTGGAGGTGAGCTCCAGTTCATCTGCTGCTCCTGTCAGCTGGTTTGTGTTTGAGCTGCTCGCCTCTTTACTTCACTGCTTCTCAAACTTTTTTTCAATAATGTTCCTTCAGCCAAGCTGCCTCTGACCAATGCAAAAAATAAAAAAATAAATAAATATCTGTCAATCTATTTATCTATATCTATATCTCTCTCTAGACAGGCAGACAGATATAGAGATATATGGTGGTAGAGAAACCCTCTGGTTACTGATACTGAGGATATTGTGTTGAATGCAAAATTTGGTTTATCAAACTTACATTTACATTTTATTATTGATCTTTTTTTGAATAGGCTACTTATTTTAGGAATTGATAAGATGAGATGAGATATACTTTATTGTCCCCTGGGGGAAATTTGTTGTGGGCAAAATAGTGCAAAGGGACTGCATCGCCATACAGAAAAAAACACAGTACAACAACCAGCATATCAATACTATGACATGGCACCCTGGGGCATGAGACAATATGCAGCACCAATAAATAATAAATAACCTATTGCACAACCCTCACCTGTTTAAGAGCATCACAAGAATTAACAACCAACAATGGGATTAAAAAAATAATATAGATAAAGAATGAGACACCGCCATCAATAATAAAAATAAAACATAAGTAAGAATAGATAAGTGACCAGCCATTTTACACTGAATTACAGAGTGAGCAGGTCAAGATTTATTATTATTATTATACATTTATTTGTCCCCTTGGGGAAATCTGATTTGCAGCAGAGAATTCTCATGACATTACATAAAACAACAATTGAACACATCCACAGTCATACAAGCACACCAGCTATACATTAGAAAAAGGAAAAATAAATAATGTTTGTAAACACTTGTATCCTAGAATAGAAACACTTGGGCCAGACCAGCTGGACACCCTGTTACTTGGTTGATTTATTAAGAAGGGAGATGGACGTGGGGAGAAAGGAGAGCTTAAAGCGGTTGCTTTTGCAGCGGCTGGCTCTTTAGCGTTTACCTGAAGGCAGCAGTTCATAATCGGAAAACAACACACGAGACGGGTCCTGCAGGATTCTGCAGGAAAGGCCCCTGTGGGCGGTACTGGAGGGGAGGAGCGAGACCCTGTGTGGCCGTGCAGACCGGAGGCTGAAAGCAACACCAAGGGTGGGCCAAAAACAGGAGAATGGGGGGTGAGCGGTCTATTTGAGCTAAAGAAACGGTCGTATTACTTTGCTTTACATCAGATGTTATTGATAATAATAATAATAATAATGACAGTAAGTGGTCTGAGCCGTCAGATCTTTACTTCCTGGACCGGCGGGTGGACGGTCACATGTTTGGCAGCTCAGTCACTTCCAGGGTTAATCCACAAACTCCTGTTCACACACGTTCAGCCTGTTCCTCTTCTCCTGCTAAGTGAGTGTGTTTGTTCCTGACGGCGGCGGCAGGATGAGCGTGTATGAAAAGTGTGTGACAGGACGAGCTTTTTGGATCTAAATTTAAACCCGAGCCGTTGCTTATGACATGAATTGAGATAAGAGCAAAGTGATGATTAGGGATTTTTTTTTTTCTTCTCCGGTAATTTAATGATGTTATTACTTTTTTAGATCAGATTAAGTCAAGAATGTTTCCCTCTGAAAGTCTAAAAGCTGTCAAACTTGGATTTGAGCCGATCAGGCGCCTGAATGAACTCGGTGTAGATCTGCTGCCGGCGTGTTGCTGAGGAGCGTCTCTGAACTCCAGGTTGCAAACAGCAGCAGAGAGCAGACGTGGTTTACATCACAACTGTAAAAAAAATGTAATTACACATAAAAGTCAGAAGCTTCGCAGGAGGAGGGCGAGTCAGAGATGCTCTGAAACCATTTGAATCAGAGACCAGGAGAGATGCTCGGTGTGTTCTGTTGTCTGTTGTTCTGTTGTCTGTTGTTCTACCTCTGACATGGACTCGTGTCGTTTAAACAGTGGTGCCAGAGGCAAACTCACACTCAGCAGGTAAGTGGGCAGGTGAGGAGATAAGTACGGCTTCACAGCAGATCCATCAGTTCTGATCCATTACAGAGAACTGATGATCAATAACAGACTGTGGAGCTTTTCATAATAAAAGCTCAGTCAGCAAAGATGAGAAGAGGAACCAGCTTTTACTTTGTTGCTTTTACTTTAGTCATTTTCCAAATTTCACAATAAAAGCAGCATGAAAAACTGCAGCGAGGACCATTTAGACTCAACTGCTGAGAATGTGAAATAAGCGAGAACCACGTAGACTCAACCATCACATGATGTGCTTATTCCCCATGTGTGAGTTGAGTCTGCAGGGTCTTCACTTCAGTTGAGTGTAATGTCCCTTTAAAAGCATGCAGTGTGCAGCGTGTTCTCTGGAAAAGATCCCAGCTAACACAGTTACTGTTTGGAAAAAGGAGCTCAGTCACTTTTACTGCCAGGACATTTGACATGAGACACTTTGGACTTTTACTGCAGGACATTTTTACTGCACTACTTCTACTTCTACTGCAGTCACATACCAGCAGAGGAACAGTACTTCTACTTCTACTGCAGTCACATACCAGCAGAGGAACAGTACTTCTACTTGTACTGCAGTCACATACCAGCAGAGGAACAGTACTTCTACTTCTACTGCAGTCACATACCAGCAGAGGAACAGTACTTCTACTTGTACTGCAGTCACATACCAGCAGAGGAACAGTACTTCTACTTCTACTGCAGTCACATACCAGCAGAGGAGCAGTACTTCTACTTCTACTGCAGTCACATACCAGCAGAGGAACAGTACTTCTACTTCTACTGCAGTCACATACCAGCAGAGGAACAGTACTTCTACTTGTACTGCAGTCACATACCAGCAGAGGAGCAGTACTTCTACTTGTACTGCAGTCACATACCAGCAGAGGAGCAGTACTTCTACTTGTACTGCAGTCACATACCAGCAGAGGAGCAGTACTTCTACTTCTACTGCAGTCACATACCAGCAGAGGAACAGTACTTCTACTTGTACTGCAGTCAGATGTGAGCGGATCTGAAAGTGTCCATCATCTGGATGCAGCAGGAGTTTATTTGTGGAGTATTTCACTGAGTTGTGTGTCCGTTCGGCCCTCTGGTCTCAGTGTGTGATAAGAGGATTGGGAGCAAAGTCACCTCTGTCTCTGGCAGCCGGATGCTAACGCTAACGCTAACGCCCACAGCCTCTCTGATGCAGGAGGCATCACCTGAAAACCAGGACAAATAAACGTCCACAGTCTCTGAACGCGCCGTGTGCTGAAGAGTTAAATCACAAATAATTAAATCACAAAATCTCAGATGAGTTCCTGCTGCATCCAGGTGACGGACAGTTTCAGGTGTTAGAGAGCCGGCCTGGAACACACCCAGGACATGTCTAATGTTAATTTGTGTAAACTCACACACACACACACACACACACACACACACACAGAGTTATTTTCATTTTCATTCGGCATGCCTCAGTTTGTCCATGCTGACGTTGTGTTGCTGCCTTCATGGGATCTTTTAAAATCATCAAAAAGAGAAAAGGAACTGGAAGCTGCTTTATATGCAAACTTGGGTTTTTATTTAATTTTTGGTTTTGGAGCTCAGAGTAAATAGATGACTGTGATAACTGATCATTAATTTTGATGATTCATAATTTAGCAGATCAGGATTCTGCGTCCCCTTCCTGTCCCGCAGCTTCAAAACCAGGACAAATCCCCACCATGTGTACTGTCCCGTCAGATTATTGATAGATTATTGATCAGATGAGAGTCGAACTGATTCAGACCCTCCACATTTCACCTGCTCATGAATCATACACAGATACCAACCTCCAAGATTTAAAAAAAAAAATAATAATAATACAAATAATAAATTAGAATTTCTGAGATTTTTCCCACCCAAAGATATTTTTCATTTATTCTGAATCTGTTTTTGGCCTGATATTTGCATTTTCTTGTAGCACAAAATATTGATTCTGTGTTTTTCTTTATACTTTGAACATGTATTGTTTAGCTTCTTTAATTACACTGCCAATAACACAAACAAACAAACAAGTATTATGTAATTTATCTAATCTAATCACATACAATACTTACAAAATAATTTTTTATTCAAAAATAAAAAAAAAAAAGAAGAAGACAGCTCTCACCCTGAGATCCTGCCTTCACGTTGGTGTTTTTATCAAAAAAGTTATGATTTAAAATGTGTGTGTTGTATTTGTTTCAGAAGCGGCGTCGTGTGTGTGTGTGTGTGTGTGTGTGTGTGTGTGTGTGTGTGTGTGTGTGTGTGTGTGTGTGTGTGTGTGTGTGTGTTTGCTGAATATTCAACAGGAAAGCAGCGCCGGGCAGAGAGGAGCCGTCACCTGCTGCAGCTGACAGGCTCATGAAGGCGTTTGGACCGCGGCGTCCCAGCATGCTGTTCCTCCAGACCGAGCGAGCGCACACAGCTGCTGCGCCGGCCCGCGCCGCCGCCGGCCAGATTTCTCGTTAGCACTCGATGCTAGTGAGGCGTAGCCAGCGGCGACGGCTGCTGTTGGCAGCGGCACGTGTCCGCTCCCCATTCCCACACAGAAAAAAAACAAACAACAAAAAAACAGGAAATGCAACAGGGAGTAATGGGGAACAGATTTGAGCAGAGCGGAGCCAGACACTTCCCCGTGCCATCTGGGGAGGACAGGAGCCGAGCCGCCGGCCAAACACACCGATGGAGCGCGCCTCCGTCCAGCAGCCTCTTTATCGAGGCCGGGCCGGATCCAGCTGGACGTCCCCGCAGCCGGAGACTCTGCACGAGTTTACAGACACAAAACTCACCGGAGGCGCCCAGCTCCTCCTGAGTCAGGAGCCACGGCCGCCTCACTTCCCTGTTCAGAGGAGGAAGAGCTGCTGGAAGCGGCAGGTGTTGCAAATTAAATTTCCCCGACAGAGGACAAACATAAACGGCCGAAAAAAATCATAACGTGTGTTTGCACCGTGCCATAGATTTCTAAACACAGATACATACGTTATTTAGTGGATGTGAGCTTGTTGACCTAAATTTGTCTTATTAATTCACCGATCAGGAGTCGTGCTGCTCATGTCATTGTGTTTCTCTTCTCTTCTCTTCTCTTCTCTTCTGTGCACCCGGGATGACACACCAAGGTTTCAAGGTTTCAAGGTTTATTTGGATCCCCATTAGCATGTAAACATAGCTATTCTTCCTGGGGTCCGCATTCATCACACAAAATCATATTATTACACATACAACATATAACATCACATCACATATGACGCAACACAGTTTAAAAGAAGATACAATACAATAAGTAGACAAACATCCAGGCCACAAAACAGGACAACTATTTAACGATTAGACAGGACAAGCTCCAAACATTGAGTTTTGCTGAATTTAAATACAGGCATATTTGCCAGTACCCTAGAGAGGTAACTAAAGATATTATTCCTCCATTGGGTAAAAAGACACCAATCTTACACCTGTAGCTCATATTTTAATACATCAGAATATATATAATAGATACTTCAATCACAGTCAACACACACATGCCCAACTGGCACAAAGGCCAACACAAGTACTCACCCACTCACCAGACGGTCAGAGTGCACTGGCAACCTGACAAAGAAAAAAATATATATATTTATATATAATAAAGAGTAGCCACATAAAAAACACATATGTTCATAGATGCATATTTGTCAGTTCAACAGGGATTAAAACGTTCAGATGTTTTTTTTTTGCGTTTTGCCGTCCGTCCACAGGACTCTCTGCACGCGCTCGCATCCACAAGACGCAAGTTTTGGAAATGTTCCCATGTAGTTTTTTTTTTTTTTTTTTTCAGAACAGGTAAATATAGTTTTGCTACATACATACATGCATGTACACACACCTACATATGTTTAGGGTTACATGTCCACACACACAGCAGGCTGATGGGGGGGAGGGGAGGGGCAGCGCCTCAGGTATCAGGACTGGAGCTGATGTGGCAGTAATCACACTGATAAAATCTGTTTCCTCCAGCTTGTGCCCATTTTGCTGTCACTTCATGTTCACTGTTAATTGTTAATAGATATTTGCATTTTTTTACATATAAAGATTTTACGGTTGCACACTTTGGGGCATGAAACAAAAGCACGGCGTGTCTCACCTGTGCTGATAAGACAAACTGAAGCACATATTCACAGACGCAGGTTTCCAGCTCAAACAGCTCCTGTTCTACCTGACGACGTCGAGGAGAACACCGAGCCGCCACCCGGGGGCGCCGTGCAGCACCTGGCGTCATCAAAGGCGACATTTCTGCTTTACGTTTCCGTTCTGCCACGTGGAGAACAGCATCAGAGCCCACAGCTGCAGAGCCTTATGGACATGTCTGTAATATCATCAGCAAAATGTCTTTGAGAGTCTTATCTGCATGTTTAGTGTGAAAGCTGAGCTGTAATGTGGATAAATGCATATTCACAGGCCACTTTACTTACACATCACCCCAAGTCATCAGCTGATGAACTTATAATTTAGTGGAAATGACAACAGATTCAGATGCATTCTCGTCATAAATGATGACAGTTAGTGATAAAAATGATTGATATCAGTATTGTATTAGTGATCAGGCTGTGGTAATGCTTGGCAGTGGATCGCCAGTGGAAACAATACAGAGCAATGATTAGTTTGTCATTGAATTCAAAAACCTCACTCTCACTGTATCACTGTACTGTCTCTCTCTCTCTCTCTCTCTCTCTCTCTCTCTCTCTCTCTGTCTATCTGTCTTCCTCTCAGCTCAATTCAGTCCAATTCAGTTCAAATCAAACGGTCTTTATCGACACGGTTTCTCTGAGGCACAGTGTGCAGCACGGGGCAAACAGGGAAAAGTCCAGTTTTTAAGATCCAGATAGAATCACATGATGTTAACATGGCAGCTCAGAGACAGCAGCCATGCCTGCAGTATTTTGTGCAGCAGCAACAGGAAACTGAACACCACTGATAGATATTAGCAAAAATATAGAAATAATAATAACAAGTTTAATAAGGAGGCAAAAAGCTGTTTGTCTCTCTCTCAGTCAGTGTGTCTGTCAGTGCTGCAGTGTGTGTGTGTGTGTGTGTGTCGGTGTGTGTGTGTGTGTGTGTGTGTGTCGGTGTGTGTTGGGGCCCTCTGCTCTGCACACTCCTCCTCCCACAGGGAGCATCATCACCTTATGTGCCTGAGCAGCGCGTTCGCTCTTGGCATGCAGACGCTAATTAAAGCTGGACCATTACAAGCAAGGCACTCAGGATCAATACCAGCCTCAGTGAAAGGCCCTCACAGCCCTCCGGACGGGCGGGGGAGGGACGAGCGAGCGAGCGAGCCAGAGAGAGAGAGAGAGAGAGAGAGAGGAGGGAGGGAGGGAGGAGGGCGAGCTGTACGTCTGCCTCCATTTATTGAATTTCCACTTGCTTTACAACGCGGTGCTAAGCAGAGGCACGTACACCCTGCAGCCGCTGTCAGCAAACTGGCATTGCACTGCGTGGACCACACACACACACACACACACACACGAACACGCACACACACCCCTCCTCCAGAACCTGGTCCGGGTTCCCGATGAGGAGGATGAGGTGATGCTGCTACCTGCACTCACAGCTCGCCGCTCCGATCGATGGCGGCCCGGGCCAACATGGCGGTGAGCTGGAGCTCGGCGGTTATCAGCGCCTTTATGCACTTAGGCATGGTCAGCGACACCTCCCCCATCGACGCCGACCGCCGCCTGGAAAAACCGAGCGCCGTGTGCTTGTGGCTCTAATGCTTTGATTAGCCCACGGCGTGCGGCGGGTAAGGTGAGCCGAGCCGCCGTCCTGTCCAATTAGTGTTATGGATGAGCCTCGTCTCATCAGCGAGGCCCCCCCTCCTCCCACCGCCGCCGCCCCTTCCTCCTCCTCCTCCGTGTGGGCCGCCGTCCCGGGCTGACCGCGGATGCGAGCTGACACGCCACATGCAGCGATTACAGAGACGGGGGGAGAGGGCAGGTAGCCGGCGAGCCTCGGGGGCCCACAAATCCTTATCAGGGAGTTCAGCTGGAAAAGGTGAATCTTTGAAGTCGGCCGTTTTCCTGGAAATGACATTGTGCGGCGGCGCCTCGGATTAAGATTCCGGACCTTCGGAGTCGCGTTCAGTCAGTGAGTAAAGAGCGTAATTGCCGCCGCCGCCCGTCCCACCGGAAACATCCATCAAGAGGAGCCCGGCCTCGGAGTTGTGCTTATTAACTCGCGGTAATCCATCTGCTCCGTGAATCATTACCACCGGTGAATTGTTAATGGCGGCGTAAACACCGAGTTGCATTAATTCCTGAGTTTGAGTTTGTCACTTTTATGAGGCGGCGGCGGCGGGCGGGCGGGCGGGTGGCGGCGGCGGCAGGTTTTCACGAGGCGCTCATCAACGCCGCGTCCCCCCCGGGATCAAAGGCACCGCTGACGCTAAACAGTCATTTTCCAGCGATTTCCCAGTGATTTTACTCGTCAGTCATCAAAAGGACATTTGAAAGCGGCGAGGAAAACGCCGTCATCCGGAGACAACGCGAGGCGGACGCCGACACGACGAGTGTCAGCGACATCCTCGGCTCTTCTCCGACCCCCGTTAGCGTGTGACAGGCTGTGGTTGACACGTCCTCCGGCGCTCGCTATCTGCAGGAATAATTCCCGCTCTGACCCACCTGTCACGCGTTTGCAAATCGCCCCCCCCCCCCTCCCCCACCTCGCCTGTCCGGCTCCCCTCCATGTTTTATTTATGAGCGTTTCATGAATAGATGTCCTCTGTGTTTCTGACACCCATAAATTGCAGGGTATTCTGGGAGGCTGAGCGCGGCGTCGCAGAACCGGGTTCGCGGGTCGACTCGGGGGAGGTCAGCGCCACGGCGACGCTGCCGGAGAAGGGGAGGGGGGATGTTGGGGGGTTGACGTAAGATAAATAAGGTGCGTGGCGCAAAAGTGAGAATATACGACGAGAGGCTTTGTGTTTTTGTCTTTTGTCACCCTGACAGGTGTGACAGAGAGGAAACGCTCCTCTGCAGAATGTGCGAAGTAAGCATCGTCTCACCTGAGCGCCGTGTGAACGCCGGGACCCGGAGAGAGAGAGAGGGAGAGAGAGAGAGAGAGAGAGAGAGAGAGAGAGAGAGAGAGAGAGAAGCTTCCAGGCGCAAAAAATGACGGCAAAAAACCCATCCACCCCGGCGGGCCAGACGGCAGATAAAGTGCAATTATAGGAACTGCCAAGGTGTGTCTGAGGCATATGCTTCTGTTTTGTGTTTTTCCAGCGGGTGACGGGACGCTTTACCGCCGAGTTTCGGGGAGGAAGCGCCCCTGAGAGCGACGGCACGCCTGGCTTTTGTTCTGGGATTTGTGACAACAATATGTGATTACCGCTGGTTTATTTATGGCCGTGTGTTTTCTCGAACTTCTTTGTTTCTCGCGCCCACGGAGGATTCGGCGGCTGCCAAGGGCCCCGTCCCGGTCATTCATGATTTAAAGGGCCTGTCAATAAATTATATGAGTGAATGATTCATTTAGGCACTAAGTGCAAGCAAATACCGTGTAAGCTGCTGTCCCGTGTTCATGTTAAGAGGAGGAGGCTGCTCTTTAATTCATCAGCTGCTTTTTCACCCAAAACACTCTGGATTTCTCCGGCAAGTCTTCATACTTTGTACCCTCCATGGCACCAGCGACACACCTCCTCCTCCTCCTCCTCCTCCTCCTCCTCCTCCTCGATTCAAGTCGCTTGATGCAAGAGCCAGTTGCATAATTCACGTTCCTCCGGTGTCACTTTATGTTTTTTTTCCGCCGAGCCGGGAGGATTGGTTTTTCATATGTGACACGGGCGGCTCGGCTCTGCGAGACGGCGCTCGGTGACAAGAGGCAACTCTTTCCGGTTCAGTGTTTGTGGAGAGAGCAACAGGGAGACAGGCGCTCGGCACCCGAGGCCATAATTATCCTGTTTGTTTCCAGGCTGGCGTTGGGTTTTATTTAAGTCTCTGTAGGGCTGACAGGGCCCGGGAACGGCTCATTTTACTGTCATGTCAGGTTTGTCAGAGGCTAAACGCAACTTTCCATTAGATATCCTCAACATTTTATTTATTTCTTTTTTCCACAATGCAAAATAAACTATAGAAGACAGCTGTTGTTTTGTTTTTTTTCTTCCCCCTTTTTCCTGTAGCATAAAATATACGGTGGCAAGAGACAAACTGTGAAAAAAAATTACATGTTTTGGTCACAAATTATATGAAGAAAATGTTCCTCCGTCCATCAGGTCACAAACTAGACATTAAGCCTCTTCCCTTCCTGAAAATCTGGAATCAGATCCAGACCCAACAGTTTGGAGATTTGGCTCCAAGAGTTGAATCCATGAAAAAAACTGATTCTCGATTTCAAAAACTAAAATGCAGCAGGTGCAAGATGATCTCATACAACAGGAAAAATACTGCCATATTAATTCAATACACAACGAAGGGCCATGAAAAATAAATTTATTAAGTTTTTCAGTAAATTCCTCTGCTCAATACACAAGGCTCGATTCAGATTAACGACAGTAACATGACAAGAACAGCTTATTTTGAATTAAAATGTAAGTTGCTGCAAAATTTCAGGGTCATTTTCAAACAGGAAATAGAAGGCGGGGCTCAAGTTTGCCTAGCAACAGCCAGGCCGCCGGAGAGTGATTGGACAAAATTTGAGGAACGATATCTATGATTTGATTTACAGAGGAAGGGGTTTTTTTTTTTTTTTTCATTGTTGTTTCCTTTTAAATTCTTGCTAATTCTTCCAGAGCGGCCTGACCTGAGCTCTAAATGGACGAGCAGGAGATCCAGATTTCTTGAATCAGAGCTCCGCAGCTTCTGGGTTGACTCTTGTTTCACCTGCAAAGCGTCACTGAAAGAGTTTCTGAATATAAATGTTTTGGTGTCTAGACAAGAATTTTACTTTTAAGCATCACATTGAAAACCTGCCTGTTTCTCCGAGTGTGTGCAGAGAGCTCGGCGAGGCGGTCATGCTGTCAGGCTCAGACGGCAGGGAGGTGATCTATAGGCGTGGATCTGCCTCTACACTTAGAAAACTCAATTCCATTCATCATTCTGCACTTTGCTTTATTGCAGGGGACTCCTACAGCGCTCACCGCTGCATGTGATATCAGAGGGCTGGCTGGCACTCACTTTATGAAAGATAGACGCTGGTTAATGTTTTATAAAGTAATGACTGGCATCCACATCTTTATGGAACAAGATCAAACCACGGGATCGAACCGCTGGATTACCTTAAACGTCCCTCTGGGAAAAAGTCTGTTTTAATGCACCTTAACACTTGGAACTGACTCTTAGAACCAATGCTTTTAATTCTCTTGGATATTTTTAATTATCTGTAATTGTTTAAAAATCATCTGTTGGTTCCTTAATTTAACTTGAATTTATTGATTTTCATTTGTTTATTTCATTATTGCTGTTATTAACTCTGTGTTGTTGTTACACTTGTAGTTTTGTCTTAATGTTGTTACTGAATGGTGTAAATTCAACATAGCTGGAGATGAGGAGCGATCTGCGGTCATTTTTTGGTCCATAAATAAAGGCTGATAAAGCGTCGCAGCCTCTGCGGACGCAGGCTTGGTCTCATGTTGGTCACATGAACAGGTTCGCTCATCCTTCATGCACTGCAAAAAGTCAAAATCTTACCAAGATTATTTGTCTTATTTCAAGTAAAAATGTCTTATTTCTAGTCAAAATATCTCATTACACTTAAAATAAGACATGATCAGCTCAGAAATAACTTGTTTTTAGACAATTTTCACTTGTTTCAAGTGAAAATTAGCTTGAAACTGCAGCATTTTGGACGACATCTCAAATAAATTCTTGCTGCATCAAGATGATGGACAGTTTCAGATGTTGGAAACGAGGCGGAGCTCCTGGACCAGGAGGCGAGCTGCAGGTTCACACAGGTGTGGTCTGAACGGTATTTCAGACATTAATGTCCATCCTCTCCCTTCATCTTCACTGGTGCAGTTTCAGAAGGTTAAGATCTCCTCTCGTCTCTTCAGTTTCCTTTGGTATGAAACATCATCAAGCGTTTTGTTGGCGTCTCAGCACAGATTTCTGGGTAATAAAGTTTTCAGTCACCATTCAGAGCCACAGCATGCAGAGCTGCAGCTTTAATGCACAGAACCAGCTGTTAGCAAAGTGACAGGAATGTCTGTTTATGAAACCAAATATTGTGAGTCGCTGAGGCAAAACTTCACTTTCTTTACTGAGAAAATACCAGCAGACTCTAGAAAATACGTCTCTATCTTCTGAGCGGAAGCTGCTGGAGACACGGGATGAAGACTGGCGTGTTCAGCGTCCCAGAAACCCCCAGATGCAGGAGGAGGTTCGGTGCCGTTGGACCCTCCATTGACAGTGAACGGGGGAGATGTGACATTTTCTGAAGTGTCAAGCTGAAATCTTTCTAGGAGCTCATCCTGGGCCGTCCTGAGTCTCCTGAGATCCCATCTTGGCAACTCTTGTGTACAAGTTTTGATTTCATTCACAGACTTTTCAGTGTAAAAGACAGACTTTTATTTTGAGGCAAATCAACAAAACACAAATCAACTTTAGCTTGTTTTAAAATTTACCCTTTGGAAGCATATTCATATTTACTGCCACTGGAGAAGGCATAGCTGTAATCGTTGGTTGTGTTTAACACTGTTCCTTTAACTGTAAATTAAAATGCTCCATACACAAACTGTGTTTTTCATATATATTCCTGTCCTGGATCTTCTATATATTTTGACCTGCCGGGAGACACTTTCTCTTGTTATACACTTAGCTCCTCATTTTCATTTTATGACATCATTATCATTTCACCAAATTGTGGAAAACAACTCGTTTCTTCCAACAAGGTTGGCAAAATATTCTTTTCTTTTATCGTTGGTCCATTTCACTGAAAACGAGCAATCATGTGCCAGCTAACATTAAGAGGCGGATGTGTGTTTGCTGCCTGTGATATTCACGTCTCATATTTCCTCATGTTTATGTGTGTCACTGCCAGTGATGCCGGCGTTGTGTAATGTTACGCGGATCTATCTGTTGATGCCTCCTTTCTTTTTCATTCTCTTTTTTATTTTTCCCTGCGTCCCCTCTCGTCTTATCAGTCAAAGTGTGACTGCAGCCGAGTGGCGGCGGGGACCTGAGCGTGTCGGGGGAGGAGGTGCTGGTGACGGGATGTGATCTAAACTCTCAGGAAATCAAACCGAGCCTCTCCAAGATTTTCTGACTGGGTGTCAAAGCACAACTTGACAGCTTCAAATTCGGAGCTGTCATTCTCCCTGACAAGCGAGCGAACGTGTCATCAACTTTTCAGATCCGCCGCTCTTTTCTGCTCCTTTTTTCTCAGCCGGGGTGTGTTAAAGTGAATCAAACTCGGGCACATCTCGGATGCTACAAAGCCAGCCAGATGAAATGTGCCATTTTGTTGCTGCCCGGAGAAAACTGTAAAACACCAAAGAGAGCATTTCCATCACACCGACACAATACAGCCGCAATCAAAGTTTCCAACTTATTCAGCGATTACTTCAACTGTGGACATGTTTTTTTTTTTTTTAATGATTATTTTCCCCCCTTCACCACCACCAAACTTAAAAAAGTTGCTTTTTGCCTTTACAAGAGTCTCTCAAAGAAACGTGCAAACATGCAAAGAGAAGCCTCACCAGCGCATTAAAAAACCGAGAGCCGGAGCAAAGTTCTGGAGATGAGCAAAAGGGGAGGAAAAAAAAATCGACATGACTCTTTATGAATCGTTATCCCATCCCTCCAGGGCACGGACAGGAACAGGAAGAACACAGAGTGCATGCTGGGAGATGAGCGCTCCGTGCTGTACATTATGAGCTCCAGATTGTTAAGTGTCAGGCTCCTGGTGTGCCGAGTTAAGAGGCAACAACAAAGGCATCTGCAGCGCCAGCGTGAGATTCACAACACAAGGCCGCTGTCAGCAAGAGCCAGGCGACTCCTAACATCTGGACGCCAAGATTCACAATTCTTTATTTAATTGCAAAATATATATAATTAATTTGTAGATAAGCAGGCACCCTTTACCACACGTACGTATTTGCATCCGTTGTTACAGCTGGGTGGCTGGTGAACCGTTTCGAGAGCAGAGCAGGGGAAAAAGACCCCCCCCATACCCCCCGCCGGGATTTGAGGCAGCTATTTACTGTGTTTACAGGGCCCATAAGCCGAGACAATACAAGCCAGGCCGTCTGGCCGATCTGAACCCCATCTAATAAGCTGAGGAACGGTTAGCAGCTCCGCTCTGCAGCTGGAGGGGTGAGACACCGCCGCCCCGCCGCCGCCGCCGCCGTGTTCCTGACGTTTACAGCGTTTACCTCTCCACCTGTGGGGAAGCAGCAGCGCCTGCATGTTAAAGGGAAACTCCCATTCGCTGTTGATTTACATGCAAATGTGATCGCAGATGCTTCCTGTGTAGGACGTGTTTAACTTTGATTACATCTGGCTGTTCACGTCCATAAATACATCCTTTTAGATTCACCGGAAGCCCAGGAAACGCATCACAACTGGACTTGGCTTTGATTGGCTGACGCTCATTCTCCATGATCAGCTGATCAGGACCTTTTTATATCGTCTGCCTGTGACAAAGGACTCATTCAGTAACTATTTTTATGGTGAATTTCACATATTTATACTTGTACTTCACCTCATTGCATTGTTTTTGAAAAACCAAAGATCCGCACAAATGTAAAAGGTCATTGTCCGTCTGTTAAGGGGGTGAACTTATGGAACAGTTGTTCTGAAAACATAAAAACCTCGACTACATTGGCCAGTCTGAAAAAACTTTTCAAGAATATTTTAATTATGCAGTACACTGTCAAAAAATAGTAAGTACATCTTGTATCACATGAATCCATGCCATGCTGCTTTTTTTTTTTTTTTTTTTTTGGACGAATCCATGCCATGCTGCTTTTTTTTTTTTTTTTTTTTGGATGAATCCATGCCATGCTGCCTTTTTTTTTTTGGTCTTGTCCTTTTGGTGTGTGATGTTCTGGTTGACATAAATTTTACCAATTAGTAGCTTGGTTAGGTTTGTATCTGTTGTATGAAAGCTGCATCATTGGTCGACCACTTAGGTAGTAGTTATGTTGAATTAGCTCATATTGTGTGTAAATGGTTTGCTTGGCGTTATAAGCTCTGCTTCAGCCTACACCCTTTCGGTCAGGCTTTGTTTTGATTACTTGTGCATTGTTGCTGATATTTTCTTTCTTTTTCTGTTGCTTTAATTGACCGAAATCAATCAATCAAATCAAATATTCTGTAGTATTCTGTATTCTATCTGTCTGTCTGTCTGTCTGTTTGTGGATCCAGTAAATACAGTTCCAGCTGTATTTATCTGCAGAACAGATATATGTAAAGTTTTATGGGGGTAATATGTTGTTATGTGTTATTATTTCTCATTATCTGCTGTCCTGTGATTGTTTGCTGTTCTGTCTGGAGCCTCATTCCTACCAGCTGAGGCTTTGTGGCCATCACGTGTTGAGTCTCGAAACTCGAAAACATCATTAAGCACATTTTTCTCAACCTGAACCAGAACAGATCTGAAAACAAAATCAAAACTTAAAAAAAAAATAATAAAAAAGCACACTCGCCTCAGACATTTTGTTTCTGAGAAGTTCCAGCCAGCCTCCAGTGAAGCTTCATTAGTGAAGCCGGTAGGAGACAGCAGAAAGTGTGAGACATCACTCTCGCTCCACTAAAAACAGACCTGCTTCCTACTCCTGCAGCACCTGTGGACAGATGACGTGAAAAGGCATAATTACACCGATTATTTTAAGCGTTTGGCTTTGTACAGGCGACGCTTTTGTCTCAAGCTCCGCCGCCGTGTGCCTTTTAACAGTTCAGTTCATATCAGCGTGCACGAGAAGAAAGCCCTCTCCGTCTGAGTTAGAGGGTCCAGTCGCAGTAAAGAAAACAAATGAAGCCATGGAGGAGCAGCTTCCTGGGCTCAGGTGTGGAAAACGGTGTGTTTGCACAGAGCCAGAAACATGCAGACACATTCTTTTCCTCACATTCATAAAGCCGTGCGTACGCGTGCTTCTGTTTTATAAATCTCAGTCTGTGTGTAATTGTTGGCACGTGCACGAGCCTCATGCACGCTCCCACAGTCAGCTATAAATGGAGGCTGACACGCCCCTGGTTAGCTCATTTCCACATGAATACCTGCTGCTGCTCCTTCATTTTTTTAGACAAGGCGACGAAAAGCACAGCGAGCTCCTTTAACAGCGCCAAAGCCGCCATCGCTTAATGACTATTAACTGATCACACACATGCCTCCAAATCAATCCACCCATCAATCAATCTGGATTACACACCGCAACACACATATTCTCACCCATAATAATATTTTTACAGAAAAAACACATACATAGGCTTGTACAAAATGACTCACCTGCAATGAATTTGGATATTAAGGACACTGAGTGTGCTGAAGTAATAAAGTCACAATAATAATAATGTGGCTGAAATTCCCACATTCATGTTATTTTCTGCCACTTCTCCACCAACTCTGTGTGTGCACCTGTGAAGCCTGCAGGAAGCACATTCTCACCGCACCCTCTTTTATAGAAATACTCATTTCTATGTAGAAAATACCGTATGCACATTTCAGTGCGGATGCAGCGTTTGTGCATCTGGACTCTGGTGGTCAGTCGTTTCAGACGAAGCTTCAAATGTGCACTTGTTTTTCCTGCAGGTAGAAATCAGTCCATACTCTGGGGTGAGGGTTATGTGATGCATTTACATTGTATGGACAAAAGCACTGGGCCACAGCTCTTCATCAGTGACTTCAGGTGTTTCCTTCAGCCCCGTCCCCACAGGTGAGTAACCTCCAGCAGCAGCCCTGCAGTCTGCCTTCACCAACATCAGTGACAGAGCGTCTGGTTCTAAAGAGCTCACTGAGTTCAGGTGCTGCTGGAATAGTGATGGAACAGGAAGCCACCGCTGCAACAAGTCAGCTGCTCAACTTTCTTCCCTCCTAGATATTCCACCATCAGCTGGAAGTGGGATTATCGCTTCATGGCCGAGCGGCCGCACAGGTGGACCAGGACTTTTGTCCACACAGTGTGTAATGCATGTTTTAATGCTGGGCATTTTGGGAGGTGGCAAATAGGAGAGTGAGCTCATGTTTTCATCTGTTCTGTCCACTGGAGTCTCTGACTGGCTGCCAGTAATGGGGGTGGGGAGGGAGGGAGAGAGAGAGAGAGAGAGAGAGAGAGAGAGAGAGAGAGAGAGAGATGTGCATGGGTAGAAAAACAAAAATCTCTATATTCAGTCCACGTGGAAGTTAAGTTCAGTCGTTGTGCTGCAAACCTGTGAGACTGTTTTTGTCAGGGACACCTGAACCTCCAGGAGACTCTCTATGCAAGAGGAAAACTCTGTGTGTGTGTGTGTGTGTGTGTGTGTGTGTGTGTGTGTGTGTGTGTGTCTGTCTGTCTGTCTCCATCGCGGCTGGCCACTGGTACACAGTGTTACTGTGAGGGACTAACTAGTTCAATTACCAAATGAATGTAATAACAATCCATTACAGTTTCTGAGGGAGAAAATGTCATTAAATTACAGTTACTGATCAAAATGTTGGTGTTTCCAAAGGCGTTCCATCTGAATCCTTTTTTTTCGGTAAAAATCTTAATCAGAGATACTTTACTGAGCCCGAGGGGAGGCTGGGTCAGCTGCAGTTGCAGATTCTCAAGAGAAGAATTAAATTCTAAGAAATAGAAAAAGAAATAAGAAATATAAAAAAAATATGTGCCTTACAAATTTGTCATGTGTCATGTGCATTACACCTAAATATGTGCATGAACCTCACAAAATATGACAACAATAAATACAGAAATAAGAAACTGAGCATATGTAAAACCTATACCTATATACTCCATATCAGCACAGGGATACTGCAGCACTGAGCTGCTGTCAGGTCCTACACGTATAAATTATTGCAGTTAAATGAACACTTACAGTAGGTACAGTAATAGTGTACAGTTATGCAGTTAGACATAATAATGTTTTCTATGTAGAATAAAACATTCATCCTGGTGCTCTGCGTCTTTTCTCCGTGTGGAAACGTTTTCCTCGGAACACGACTCGGAGGACACACCTGTGGTCCAATCAGCTAACAGCACCTGCTCGAACGCCTGAGTGTCGTTTTTGATTGGTTCTCTTGAATTTTCACTGTCAAAAAGCTACATTGCTTTGATGAAGTTATTAAAACAGTCACATTACTTATGAATTATTTTGAACAGGGTAACTAGTAATCTGTAACCTGAGCATTTAAAAAGCAGCACTGCGGGCTCTTAGCTCAGGTGTGTTGGACCTGAATCCGACTCCGACTTGGAAAACCAAATGAGTTCTGATTCCAGGGCTTAACTCATTTCTGTCGAGGCTGCAGATTCCAGTTCTGTTTATTCTCCAGCCATGAACAGGATCTTCCTGCTCTTTATTTTGTCTTATGCCTTACACTGCTTTGTGCTTTGATGATTTTATGCCCTCCATGTGCTCATTTAAATCTTATTTTCATTCATTTGTATCCCAGTAACCACCTTGACTGGGACTTGCAGGGTCCGAGGTGATCGTCAGAGTCAGCAGCACTGCTGTACAGACACCAGGAGAATTCCAGCTTTAGTTATTCAGGGTTTTTTAGTGTGTTTACACCTTAATCCCAACACTTCCTGTTTGAGATTTTGCATCAGATTGCGACACACACAGCGATCGGACCGCTTGACGGTTTGCGCTCCATTTGGGACTTTTATGGCCAATCCGTGAACTCGTGGTTTGGAAAAGACGACTGACAACAAAAGGACAGTTTTTGGGGGGGTGAAGTGGAAGCACACTGCACGCTAAATATTTTCTGTGAAATGGACATATGTCGCATAGCGTCGGATAAAGCCAGGCTAAGGGCCCTATCCTGCGTCAGAGGCCCTAAACCCGTTATTTGGGGATTTAGCATGGCGTAAGAGGCGTTCCCCCGCAAAAGTTGCCATCTTGCACACCTGCCTTTATCCCTAAAACACCTGCGCTACCTGTAACATGATGCATAGGCGTGGTTTGGGTGTTACGCCAGTTAAACCAGTCAGTGTGCCCGGTGCCACTGCCTTTAAGGGCAGGATGCGCTATCCTAAATCTGCAAACCAAAACCCGTGATGGAGAGAGGGAGGCAGATTTTCTCAGGGCTTCTACTGAGGCTAAAGCAAGTTGGCTTTATATACATATTATATATTATATTATAGGCGAGTTAATTCGGGAGGTGGAGCCACATGTGTCCAAGTGGACGTGTCCCAAGGTTGTACTGATTGAGTGAAATCCCCGGGTCACACCACACACACACAAGAGGCAGAGGTGGAACTATGTGTAAACTAATTTACTGACAAGGTAGATTGGGCAAATAAAATATTAAGAATAAAAATATAGCACAGCTGCTGGGGGGGTTGTATTGGGAGAAAGGTGACGCGAAGTGTGCAAGAAACATCTATACAACTTAATACTGCAATAAAAACATAATTCACAGCAAACCAAATCTACACACAAACAAATAAACACAGCACACAATAACAAACCATAATACTGTTAACTTATACACAAACAAATAAACCGTCACACAACAGAAAACCCAAAGTACTGTTATGGACACAGCCCACTGCCCCTGTCGCCCCGGGACAGACGCGCACTGAAGCCGCCTGGGCCGCTCTTGTAAAAGCCCAAATGGGATAGCGGGTGGTTCTGAGGACCCGCTGCCCACTTTCCCTAAAGAAAGTGCATAAACACGCCCCCGGACACACCTCCAGGCAAATAACAGAGTCGGCTTAATGTACAGTGGGTAGTGTGGGCGCAAGATACCGTTTAGGGAGAGTGGAAGCTGCTAAATGTGTAATTCACGGGTAGCGGGTAGTGGCAGCGGGTAGGCGGCGTGAAAGATAGAGCCCTAAATCTGTGCTCAGGCAAACAGATTAATCAGAGGATTGTTTTGTCCACGTGAACATGATGTTACTTTGACTTTCCTTGTTTATGAAAGGTTCAATATAAAAAAAGTTGCTTGCTGGAATTGATTTTCAGGATCGACGCAACGAAATCAAGAATCAACCCCCGACCTCACGCCCACAGCCAGCCGGGAGGCGAGAGCCGTCCACCTGTAATTCCACCGTGTTAACCAGCGAGGACGGAGCAGTAATCACTTCCTGTGGCTCTCGCTCTCCCGCCTCGCTCGGTGAAACAACAACCTCCTGTTACAGCTGCACATTAGCCAGCCATTACTGCATGAGAATTGTAAAGGTAATTTCCTGCTATTACACCTTACCTGCTTGGCTCCACATAACACCCGCCATAATTGCTCCGTATTTTCTTTAAAACCTTGGAAAAATAATGGCCTGGGATTGCTTTTCCTCTCTACATAATTAACGGCTACGCAGCAGCTGTTTGTCCTGCTGGAGGAGAGCGAGCGAGCCGCCGAGCGGGCGAGCGAGCCGCCGAGCGGGCGGCGCTCGAGCCGAGGAAAATGTAAAGTAAATGTAACACAGTGTTATTATGTACCCACAATCCCTTTCACCCAGATAGAGCCGTTTCTTTAATAAAGTCGAGCCGCGGCTTTAAGAGCAGCTGAGGGACTTTCTGCATGGAGAGAGACGAGGATGACTCACGCTCTTCATCCTGCACTCATAAATATAGCTGCTCATGCTGATGACATCATGAGGAGGAGAGACGCTTTCAATCCACCAATCCTCCCTCTGTGTGTGTGTGTGTGTGTGTGTGTGTGTGTGTGTGTGAAACCTGTCCTTCTTTTGTGTAAAATGCCACTCGTCAGGACAGAAGCGAGTGCCGAGGTCAGATGCTCTTCTCACAAAACGCAAACGCACCACATACAAACCATGCGCACATGCACTGACATACAAATGCATGCACACACTCACATAAATGTATACACACACATAAATGCACACACACACACACTTGCATAGGTGCACACATGCATTTAAAAGCAAATGTATGCACAATCACATACTCACATTCACTCACACAGAAATGCATGCGCACACTGACAAATGCATGCACAAACACACACATGCACGCTTGCACAGACTGAAACACACACACACACACACACACACACACACACACACACATCATTACCGGGGGAGAGCAGGACTCACTGTGGGACTCGGAAACAGAGCGTGAGCAGCGGTGTGTGTTGTGCTGTGTGTGTGAATTGTGAAGATCGACTCCTGCTGTTTTTGCACTTGTCTTTCATTTCTCTCATTTCTCATTTCCACACACACACACACACACACACACACACACACACACACACACACACACACAGTGAAAACAGTGTCGTCAGGCTGATATTAGCCTGCATGCCTCCATGTGAGCAAACCCTCCCAAACATCAGCTCTGATTCATTTTACACACAATAAGCGTCCTGAAATGAGCCTTACATCCCGCTGAATGCAGCAGCCGTGGATTCCTCTGCCTCTGTAACTGAGGAATAATTTATTTGCAGGCTATTTTACTAGCCAGAAAAAGCCTGGCTGTGGGCTGTGGAAATGGCGAAGGCAGTGCAGGGTAAATTCTGACTGGAGGACATAACGGTGGGTGCGAAGGGACCCGGCGCCTCGATGGGAGAGGTGCTTAATGTTAATACCTTCATTTATTTCAACAGAGGAGAGAGAGCTGGGAGAGGGAGGGCTCCAATAAAAGCCACTTTCACCTGGAGCCAATGGCATGCCACTAATAAAACATTAGCCATTTTGATCTATCCGGCACATTAAAATGTCACTTCCTCACGGTGGGAGCGCGCGGTCACTGCAGGCTCCAGCTCCAGGTGCAAATAACCCGAACAAACTCCCTCTGGAGCTCCTGCAGCTCCTGTTTGTCGGAGGGGATTAGCGACCATGTGGCTCATCAGCAGTTTCATACATGCCGCCACAAAAAACAAGGCCTCCTCTTCCTCTTCTTCTTCTTCTACAGGAATTTAAACATCACAGGTGAAAAGAGGCCGGAGCGGATCAGGGAGGAGCAGCTGCTGAACCCAGCTCCATACAACCTTTATGATCACATATTTTTAGCAAGAAATCTTGTGAGCTGCCATGGAAACAGAGAGCAGGTCAAAGGGTGAAGAGAAAGCCGCTTAGCACAGGTGGATTCCTGCTGGACAAACGCCATCACACACTGCGTTTACATGGACGTGTGTACAGCGGTCCCTCGTTTATCGCGGGAGTTACGTTCTAAAAATAACCCGCAATAGGCGAAATCCGCAAAGTAGTCAGCTTTATTTTTTACAATTCTTCTAGATGTTTTAAGGCTGTAAACCCCTCACTACACACTTTATACACTTTTCTCAGACAGGCATTAACATTTTCTCACTTTTCTCTCTTGTTTAAACTCTCAAAGTTCAAACCGTCGTAGAAAAATAAGTCCAGTATTATAGAATGAACGCATTCTGTACTGTACAGGAGACACGGCACGGAGGAGACTGACTGACAATGGTCTACAGTCCCTTAGCCAATCAGGACGCAGAACACAATGCGCAGGCTCTCCCTTAGCCAATCAGGATGCAGAACACAATGCGCAGGCTCTCCCTTAGCCAATGAGGACGCAGAACACAATGCGCTGTATAAAAAAAAAATTAAATAAAAATTTAAAAAAAAAAAAAAAAAAAAACATGCAAAATTGCACTAAAAAAAATCTGCGAAACTACGAGGCCGCGAAAGGTGAACCGCGTTATAGCGAGGGATAACTGTATTTGGCTTTGATCATATTCAGGATGTGGTGTTTCCACTGGAACACCCAGAGATCTGGTTATTCATGTCCCGTCTGCATGGTAAACACTAACATCCTGGTTACTGCAGGCACCTGTGATGCTTACAGCAACACACACCTTTCCTCTGATATTCCTGTGGAGCCCTCAGTTCATTTTGCTGTGGCTGCTCACAGTGAGACTTTAGCTTTTAGCGGCTGAGCTCTAGTAAACACCAACACCGCGTTGTGGGTTTGGCTTCTCCACCAGCGCCAGCAGTGAGAGAAGAGACTGACAGGAAGTATGAAACATGTCCTCCACTTTGAGTGTCAGTCAGGCCGCTGCCGCCACCTCACCTGTGCAGGTAGTCAGCAGCTGTCAGAAACCGGGACCAGACGTAAACATGCACGTGTTGTTTTCAGGCACAAACACAAAAACTTCAAAACTTCAAAAACCTGAACACATCCGGGACACTCGAGCCCGTGTGAACACACTGGCTTTTTCAACACAACACACACACACACACACACACACACACACACACACACTGTGCCACTTCCTGTTCTGCAGTGTTTCTCTGATGAAAACACGAGGACGGGGAAAACACACTCACCGAGATGCTGTGTATGTTCACAGCCTGACATGTTTCATACTGTAGGGGAGACTGGGGTAAGTTGAGCCAAAGGGTAAGTTGAGCCACCCCCTGTTGCTAGGAAACGGTAAAAAATATTGATCATGTGACCAAATATTTAGGTGGAGGGCATCATTTCATGGAGTCTGTGAAGGTAAGAACCACATGGGTAAAGTGGTTAGACATTTATTTCCGAAAAACCATTTTTTACTCTTGAAAGTGAATTTAGTTTATCATAAGTTTCATGAGAATTGTGTTAAGACCAAAATAAATCATTTTAAATTTGTTTTATACATCAGTTGTGGTATCTATGAGCTACAACATGAGGTCATAAACCTAGCATAAAAGTGCACCATTTTAGCTGTGGGGACTAAAAAAGTCAAAATGGTAGCTCTGGGGTAAGTTGAGCCATTTGGCCAGGGGTCAGTTGAGCCGGTAGGGGCACGTTGAGCCACGGGCTCCTGCATCCTGCGGCGCGTTCGGGGCTGAGACTGGGGAGTCCAGGGGTATGGGGGAGTGTTGGAGGCCACAACTGCTGCCGCGGAGCCGAGGGCGAGGCATGGGCGCACCACAGGACCCCGGAAAAAAGACTTGCGGACGCTCAGGCCGTTTTGACCCCTTAAGCCTTTACGAGGGTTAAATATTAAATCTCTAAAACTCCCCAAACCTCACAGAGTTGGTGGTACAGCAAGGAGGTCTGAGCAATTTGTGTTCCCCTGCAACCTCGACAGGTGGAATATTGAGTGAAAGCCAGGGGCGGAGCTATGTGGTGGTCAATGGTGGCCATCACAAATATGTTACGTTCATATGTTCATAACTGACCTTACTGTCAGCAAGGACACCAAGAAACTAGTGTTCTAGTGTTTTCTTTCCAGAAACACAGCTGGTAATGTTCTCTTCCCAAGCGCACTTTAAGGCATGTTAAAACAGCTGTTTATTGTACCTGTTGGATTGTGTTTAATAAATAAAAATACACATGAATGTGAAGAAGTGACTGTTATTTAGGGAGGGAGAAGGTGAGGGAGGGGTGGGATGGAGGTGTGGAGGAGGGTGGGGGGTAGTAGGGATACGGCTCAACTTACCCCGCTCCTATGCTCAACTTACCCCATACACGGGGTAAGTTGTGCCACGAGACCACTTTT
>NC_043989.1:1062666-1087666 GCF_902150065.1 Myripristis murdjan
TATGTGGTTGGGTTCAGGGGTCTCGGCTGTAACAGTCATAAAGCATAACGATTGTTTTAAACACAATTTTTTTCACTGCCGTGCCATGTGTAACTTTTAGATTATGGATTATTGTTTGAGCTGGATTAATTAGTGGCAGAGCACTCGTCGACCCGTATGTCCTGTTTGAACCTTTAGGATTAATAAGTCACCTACAGGCTGAGCAGGTGAGATTAAATTTGCCTGCTAAAAGTTGCATGTTGGCTAATTTGAGTAATTAGCATAATGAGCTAATTAATAACCAAAAACTGGAAATGATTATAATTTAGCTTCTGGTGAACTTGGAAAGGTGATCTGAGAGTCTAAATCCATGTTGGTGACGTCCAGAAGTCCATCCATTACCACACTGCAGTCATGTGACCTTTCCTCATTAGCATAATTTGCATAGATTGTGTAGAAGTGAGGTCTAAATTAGGAAATGGCTGAGACTGAGCGTCTCCTGTCAGAGCTGAGTCCTGCAGCCTTTCCTCAGCAGCAGAGTTTCATTCATGTCTATGTCCACTTGGTGTAATAAAAAAAAAAAAAAAAAAAAGTTTCATCCATATCCATTTAAAAGCCACATGGTATTCCATATTACTGATTTGCTATTTTTTTTTAAAGTTGTCACAAACATGTATTTAGACTCTTAGATTACCTTTCCAAGTTAATTATAGCCATTTCCAGTTTTTGGTGATTAATTAGCTCATTATGCTAAAATGCTCAAATTACCCAACATGCAACTTTTAGCTACCGAGTTTAATCTCATCTGCTAAGCCTGTAGACAACAATCATAAAATTTGTTAGGAAACACCCGTTGTGTGAGGTCCTGTTGGCGGCCCTGCTCTGCTGCTGGAGTGTGTTGTGTGAGTTGTGTGAGTTGTGTATGTGTGTGTGTTGTGTATGTGTGTGAGTAGTGTATGTGTGTGTGTTGTGTGTGTTGTGTGAGTTGTGTATGTGTGTGTGTTGTGTATGTGTGTGAGTAGTGTGTGTGTGTGTGTGTGTTGTGTGTGTAGAGCTCCTGTCTGCGGAGGCTGATCTGCTGACGGCTGACACGCTGCAGAGTGTGAGGGCTCCTGTCTGCTCTGATGACTTACAGCTTTACAGTTTAGCGTCTGCGCGAGCCGAGGAGGTGATTCACTTATTTTCTCTCTTATCGCTGCATCTGACCTGCCTGCACACGGCCAGGTGAGCCCGAGCCGCCGCCTCACACTCCACATTTAGCTCCTGTGCTCGCTCCAGTCTGTTACACAGCTCAGTTTATTTCCAGCTGACATCCTGTCTCACTGTGATGAGCTGTCTCTCTCTCTCCCTCCCTCTCTCTCTCTCTCTCTCTCTCTCTCTCTCCCTCACAGGTCTCTCTCTCTCTCAGGTCTGTGGTGTGTTTAAGTCATGGCTGGGATTCGGTGTTTGCTGTAGTTTGACTGTAACACTTCCACCAGGTTTGGTCCATGAGCGCTCTCTCCAGCCGCCTGGCTTCCAGAGGGCAGAGCTGTTTCCTGCTGTATCGCCACACGGTGGCGCTCTGGTGCTCAGCCTTCAGGGAGACACGGAGGCAGGAAACGGTTCCTCCATGTTGGAAGACGGGCGGCTGAACACACAGAAACTGAACAGGTCGAACCGCCGTGCGTCAATTTTCCCGACGTACACAAACTGCTCTGAACCATCCAGAATGTGCTGATTTGCAATGAAGCGAAGACCGACGCCGGTTCTACCCGTTCAATTTCTATGGTTGAAAATGAAACCAGAAGAAACGTGGGTTGTGGTGCATCCTTCAAAATAAATGTCAGTGTTGTTTTTCTGGAGGCGAGCAGCAGACGGAGACGACACGACACGTGGGTCAGCAGGTTAAAGCTGCAGCATCCTGAGAGACTTTTGCTTCCTTAATCTGATGCGTTTCCTGTTGAAACTGGATGGTGAGGTGGGGTTCAAACAGCGTAAACCACCAGGACAGATCCACTGATCCACTTGTTTCCAGAATTTTCTTGAATTAAGTGTCACTTTGTTGATCCCAGTGGCTGATCTGCCTCATTCTGCCTCGTTTCATTGCATTTATATTTGTTCCTGAAACATTCCGGAAATCTCATCCCACTGGTGGAATGACTTTTTGAAGAAAAACAAGATTTTAAGACTGAAACTATATGATTTGTCAGCATGGAGGGTTTTCTGTTTGTTTGTTTGTTTGTTTTTTAATCTGACCGGTTCCACAAAATAGAGAAATCAACAAACTGTTGTGTCTTTTCTGGTTAATGTTGCACTCTGCAGCAGATCTGCATGTGACCACGTCCTAAAGTCTCAGCTTCTGTGTTCAAATCTGGTTTTTTCTTCTAACCAGGTCAATAATCTGCCAGTGGGATGAGATAATCCCACTTGTTTCCAACGCTCACCAACTTGTCTCCAGAATTTTCTTGACTCAGGTTCATTTTCTTTACCCGAGCAGCTGATCTGCCTGATTTTGTTCCAACACATTTGTTCTTGTTCCCAGATACATTCCTGAAAAACTGCGTTGGAAACAAGTGGGATTATCCCGTCCCACTGGTGGATTTGAACACTGAGGAGGAAACTGAATGTTTTTGCAGTGTGGTTCCTCCTGTCCTTAATGTCTCCATCCTGGAATCGACATAACTTCATGACTTCATCCTGCTGAAGCGGCACACCGACTTTGCCGGCGATACGAGGACGGATGAAAACAGGATGCGGAGCGCTGAGGGAGGTGGAGGTGAGCGCGTCCGGTTCATCCCCCCCGTCTGACTCTCACAAGTAATGAGGCCGGCCGGCTGCTCTTAGCTCGTCTCTTCTATTAATCCTGGTGTCAGGTACAAGTGATGGAGGGCGAAGGACGCGCGGCGGCCGAGCCTCGGCGGGCCTCGCTGCTCTTTAACGACGCCGGCATCGTCCTGCGAGTGATTCATGACCCGCGGCGTCTGGAAACACGCTGAGCGCTGCCTTTCTGTGGAGGTGTATCCCAACTTATGCACCGCCGCCATTATCCTTGCCTGACTTTTTTTTTTTTTTAGTCATTATTTCCATCCCTGGCTGACACGACGCTGCTGGCGCCGTCGCGGGTTCAAGAGCAGGAAGACGCCTCCAGGATTTTTGGGGATTTGAACCTGCGATGCTGCTTTTGTTTTTTGTTTTTATTGGTTTTTTTTTTTTTTTTTCCAAATTCACTTTAAACCCTGGCCTGTGGACTTTACATGCAGCACGCAGGCAGAATGTGATAATCTCTTTTTAGAGTGAGGATAATCTCCCCCAATTCAACTATCAGGCAGACATCTTGTCCTCTGCTGACCCAAAAGGCTTCCTCTCGTATTCGGCACTCTCAGCTCTCAACCCCAACAAAAAAAAAAAAGACAAAAAAAGGAGAGCGAGGCGGAAGAGTAAAGCGGCACACATCTGATCAACACAGCCGAGCCTCGGGCATATCAATCGCTAAATCCTTCTGAAAGAGAGACAGAAGAAAATACTGTGATTTTTTTTCCTTTTTTTTTTCTGGAGACAGAGAATATCATGTGAAAGGAGAGGTGTGAAAAGCGGGGGGGAAATAAAGCGGCAGCATCTGAAGCTGGCCGTGAGTACGGTGGCACTTTAATTGTTTCCAGAGGGACTTAGCGTTAGCCGCGGATTTCCACTCGGCCCCCGCCTTCATTACGACGCATTTTCCCCGTTCCCGGCAGTTGTTTGGCGTGGGCACGATGCCTCCATCTCTTCCCTCCACCAGCCCTCTGCCTCCCCTCCCCCCTTTTCTTCTTCGCCCACTACCTCTCTCTCTCTCTCTCTCTCTCTCTCTCTCTCTCACAGCGGGCCTCGCTCACTCGGCTTGGCACAGATGGGCAAATCCAGCAGATGTTTTATCAGGGCCTTTTTTTTTTTTTTCCCTTTTTCCCTTCTCTGCCTTTCCCTTCCCTTCTCTCTTCTTCCCTCTCTCCTCCTGCAGAATGGATTTAGGTTGGGGAGTTAATGAGGTGATTTGCATCTGTCTAAAGCTGTTTGCTGTTGATTGTTTTGAGGGAAGGACAACAGCCGAGAGAAACTTTTCCCGCATATACGTTTCTCCGAGAAGGCTGGCTTTATGCTTCATTTGTTCCCTGGATAGCCTCGGTATATAAAAACCCTCCTCCTCCTCCTGCTTTACCTCTTTCCAGGCTTGCTCTCTGCCTCTGGGTGTCAACGCAGGGATGCATCGCTTGCTTGTTTGGGTTTGGTTCAAATTTATATCACGGCCGCCGCTGTAGCTGGTGGACGCTACATGCATTTTTCACAATTGCATCTGCGCGGTGTAATTAATCTAGATGACAGCTGTCTCCTGCACAGGTACAACAGCCAAATAACATGGTCTGTAAAGAAGCTGATGGCTCCCGCTGCGTTCGTCCCTCAGCTGAAAGCCCAGCAGGTGTTTACTAAAACGAACACGGTGGAATCAGCAGTTTACACGAGTTCACTGCCAGAAAGACTTGGGGACTTTTTTTTTTTTTTTTTTTTTTAAGATTATTTTTAACCCGTTTGTGTTTTATTCAACAGCACAGCTGAGAGAGAGAGAGAGAGAGGGAGGAAGAGAGAGAGAGAGGAAGAGAGAGAGAGAGAGAGGAGAACAATGTACAGAGTGTTGAGATTCAGTGTTTTTCAGCCTTGACACATTACAGGGTACAGTCAGCCGGTGCAGGATGGAAAGATGAAGCGTGTTCAGAGCTGTGTGAGTGTCAGTGCCGGGAAAGCGACTGACCCTGTAGCTGCTGCTAGATAACGCTGTGCTAGTGCGCTAATTAGATTTGTGATGGTTAGCTAAGCAGATACTACGGGCTACGGGCAGCTATTTCTGTGTTCATTTCAAATTCTAAATGGTGGTATTGTTTTGCATATGTGCATATTTCAGCATGTTCATGTGAACATCACAGACCAAAGGAAAGGGCTTCCAGGGCACAGCTGGCTCCTTGGCTTTGTTGTCGACAGCGAAACTGAAGAGTTTCTGGCTCTCATTTACCAATATTTCTGTCCTTGAGATGTTAGTTTGACATTAGAAGAGCGCACAGTGGATCTATTACATTTTATCGACTTAAAGTTTCCCTCCAGTCTTATATTAACCTAAAAAGTCATTTCTGTTCATTAGCATTACACAAGTTTTTTTTTTTTTTTTTTTTCGATGATAAAATATTCCGTAGTACCTTAAATGGAACTCAGCCTAAATCTTATCCTCATTAAAAATGTTTCCACTAACCAACCAATAGGAACGCAGCACAAAGTGATGACTGATTGACACGACACTGGAGTGAAACTCAGTGATGGAGGTAAAACCAGCAAAACCACATGTTTGGGATGCCAACAAAGACGAAAACGACCGGGTCCACATTCTCCTCCTCATCCTCTTTGGATTTTTGTCCAAACAAATTAATAACACTTTATATTAATAATCAATATTAATACAGTAATATCTCTTCATATTGGTAATTAATATTAGCACATTAATGCCACTGTTTCCGGCTCCATTCTTGCTGAGCTCCAGCGGCGCAGGGTGATCACGTACGCCGATGATGTTTTCTTGTATTTTGACGTGTAGCCAATAAGATTCAGTCGTGTGAACATCGCCCAGTCCACACACATCAAACTTGGTGTTGTTAAGTTTATTAAATCTGTGTGGTGCAGTGCAGCCTGTAGTAAACTGTGAGACTAATGAATCTCTCAGCCTGTGGGCCACATTAGTTCCACTGATGTTGTTGATGTGCAGCCGTTTGGTCTGGATGTTTCTTTGAAAACCAAACTGGAGCGGCGGTCCAGGCGGTGCTGCTGCTAATGAAAGCGGCGCTCCGTTAGATGACTTCTAATTGGCTGTTGGATTCGTGGTCCGGGGTCTCTCTGAATGTCACACACACCCCTCCACCTTCAGCAGAGGAGTGTGAACACACTTCTGTACTGACAAACTGAGAGTGGAGCTCACACACTTTAGACAGAAACGGAAGAAAAACACATTTTTTGAGTGGAGGGAGCCTTTAATTTTAACCTGGATTTTGAAGGGAAATAAACACAAGTCACTTTTTTATTCCTCCTTCCAGCTGATGTGAGCTGCAGCTCCTCAGTTTTGTCCACAGCTGCACTGTTGATGTGGTTTGGGATTCATCTGATCGGCTGCTGTCTCGGCTCTGAAGTCCAGAAAACTGAAACACACACACACACAGCAGCGAGTGGTGTGTGTGTGTGTGTGTGTGTGTGTGTGTGTGTGTGTGTGTGCCGAGGCAACATGATCAGCTCACATGCTCATTTGCATTATATATCTGCTGCAGCCGTCACTTTAACGGAGGGAGGAGCGACACCAGCGATCTACCTCTCAGAATCTGTGTTTCCACCTGCAGGGGGCGCCGTAGAGGCTGCAACTGGGCTAAACACAGTCAGATCAATAGAAACTCAGCTCTCTAAATGATAATAATTTTTTTTATTGTGTGTTGGTGAATATGAACCGACTTCCAGGGTGTCACATGTTCGCTCCTTTCAGAAGCATTTAAACAGGAAATCTGATCCAGCATCACTGATCTGACCTTTAAATAGATTATTTTAATTAACCAATTATAAACACAGCTTTCTTATAATTTTGTGAACTTTTTTTTTCTTCTAATTTTTCAATTTTTCAGCTTTGGTGTTAGTTTTCTGATCATTTTCCTATCATTCTTTTGGATCAATTTTTGTCAAATTTTCTCTAATCTCTTGTAATTCATTTCTCATGTTTTTTGCCCACATTTTAATCTCTAACCTTAACCCACTTTGAATGTATTTCGTCACACCTAGATAATTCAATAATGACCACAAGTCAAATTTTTTCCTGAAGGAAAAATCACTGCAGGTGGGGGTCCAGACCTCGTGACGGTCGACTTGGAGGGTCCAGGACATGAAGAAGTTTTTAAAGCCCTCAGCTTTGGTTCACTTGAGGTTTTGCTCCAGTTAAGGTTGGGGTGAGAAACTGGGCCTGCTGTAAATAATTTAGCTGCCTCAGGTCCATTTACCGCTCGGTCTAAAACCGTGCTGGCTCTCCGCCTGCAGCCCCATGTAGCTCCTTTGATTATACAGGTGAGCGTTGACATTACCTGTACACATCTGCTACAAAATACTGCACATAAACATTTTTTTTCTCTCTCCAATACTCAGAAAAAAGTCACTAGATGTTTTTGAAAAGTTGCTAAACCTGGCAGCAAAGTCAACTTTGGCAACAGTGTGTGCAAAGCAGCTATACATAATTCAGCATGTCTATATGTGTGTGTGTGTGTGTGTGTGTGTGTGTGTGTGTGTGTGTGTGTGTGTGTGCAGAGCAGTGGGTTCCTGCTTCTCATGTCTATCAAAGCAGCTCATCCATGACTGTCCATCTGTTAGGAAAAGGCTGTGTTGCAGTTTGAGGAGGTTTATTCCACGCGAGGCGGTGGAGGTGGAGGACAGACGGTGGGAAACGTCATTCATCATTCCTGATGGGCCGAAGCTCCCGGCCGAGGAGGGGCTGCCGCTCGCACCCCGCGCCTCACCATCAGCATGCATGCTGCCGCTCCCCGGCTGCAGCTAATCCTCGGCTCTGCTAATCCATGTTAGCATCAGGGTTTAATTAGTTGTTACCTGGTCTCTCTCCGGACCCTGACACCTGAGGACGTGAGCAGAGACGCACAAATCTGACAAGAAGTGAGAGATAAACCCACCTGCCAGGCCGCTTCAGCTCCAAGTGGCATCAGGATGAAACTACACAGACATTTTGGAGAGGATTTCCACCTCGTATCTCCAAAACGCCTCACAGTTAGGTGTTTTAATGTATGTGGAAAAGGTTTTATCCCGGGGAATTTCCCCAAGCCACAGAAGTCCAGCTCATCCTTCATCTGCAGGTTTTCCACATCAGGACGTCCTGACACACATTCAGGTGTGAGACCTGTGGAGGACTGGCCTGAACAAACAGCACAGGCTGGAGCAGCGCGTCCTCAGGAGCTGCTGGGAGGCCAAAAGAAGCTGCACTGTTTCATCTGGGATTCTGAAGCTCATCTGCTCCCTGCTCTTTCAGTCGTCCTTTTAGTTTTTGTTCCCAAGCTCGCCTGCTGACAGAAAGTAGGACAGATCCACCAATCCGCTGTGTGATTGGTTGTGTTGTCTGTGTGACCTGCGATTACCCAGAACACCCCTCTCCGCGTAGCTCTGCTGAGATGTTTACATGAAACTTCACAAAAGTGCAATTCCAGCTTTTTTCTGCACTGAAATTCACACTGCTGGCAGGATTCCCACATATCCTGGAAAACCTGGAAACCCTGGAACCACATAGACTGGTTTTCCAGAAATGACTCAGTGTCCTGATTCTGGAAGGTGATGGAGTTTTGCCTGAGATCTCATGTTCAGATGTTTCCCTCAGCTCATGTCAGTGGCTGTCAGTCAAACCAACACTTTCACCAACATGGCGTCTGTGTGTAAACAGCATGTTGCACACTGACAGTACATTTGTTCATTAGCTTTAGTTTGTTATTATTGCATTTTTTTTTATTAACTTAAAAAAAGAAATGTGCAGGAAGAGCCAAAAGCAGCTCTGCTAAGACAAGACATTAAACTTAAAAGCAAATACAAACAAATGCATCAAAAAATCCAGGGAGAACATCATACGTCAGGTGCTCCAGGTGAGCAGGACAGGTGACGGAATGTGTGTTCAGACAGGGAGAGCAGTTCTGATGCTGCGCTGCTTAAATGGTCCGAAAAGGAAAGTACCATTAGCTTCTTAAACGAGCTGAGAGCAGAGGAGCTCCTCAGGATCTGATGGAAGATCTGCAGGAGAACGTCCCGAGGAGGGTCTGCAGGAAAACGTCCCGAGGAGGGTCTGCAGGAAAACGTCCCGAGGAGGATCTGCAGGAGAACATCCCGAGGAGGGTCTGCAGGAGAACGTCCCAAGGAGGGTCTGCAGGAGAACGTCCCGAGGAGGGTCTGCAGGAGAACGTCCCGAGGAGGGTCTGCAGGAGAACGTCCCGAGGAGGGTCTGCAGGAGAACGTCCCGAGGAGGGTCTGCAGGGGAACGTCCCGAGGAGGATCTGCAGGGGAACGTCCCGAGGAGGATTACCAGCTGATCTCCTGTCAGATTAAAGGATCTGGGAGATGAACTCCAAATACATTTTGAGATGAGACCAGGAGTTAAGTTGTGAGTTGCTAGTAATGCTGATTTATGTTTCTTGGTACAGCAATGGATTTTATTTTTAACATTTTGGGCGTCATTTTGGCTCACTGGCTAAGGTTCATTTCATGGCTAACATTAGGAAAACCATGTCCATTACAAATTCCTTCACGGTACTAGGAAACACAAACAGCTGACATGTACATGAGTCACTGAGCATGTCCTTAAAAAAATCCTGGAAAATGATTTCCTTAAAAAATTTGGAGCAACAAAGACTTTATTTCCTCTGTTCTAGTGAATTTTTATGCACCAGATTTGTGCCTTTTTGCATCATTTTACAGTGGAAATATCTTTATTTATGTACAGAAAACACAAACTTCAGGCACCAGGTGTCAAATCCAAATATAATGGAATGTAATGGAATATAATGCAGGGAGGCTGTCAGGTATTCTGGATTGATTTAAAATATTTATTCTCCTGTAGATCAGCTTTTCTCCTTTAACATTCTCCCTGCCGAGTCAACACACGTGGGATTTAAACATGATTTACTCCTCTGTCTTCTGTTTAAATATGCATGTGGCCCATATTCACACCAGTGACAAAATAATTTATTTTAATTCATTTGTAAACCCCTGAACTTTAACAGTTTATGTGTTTTAGCAACTTTCTTCACATTCAAAACATTCCACACACATTCCACCCTTTTTATGAATCGTGAACATCTCAGCTGTGTTACTGGTTGAAAACAAGACTTTAACACATCTTGTCATTAAATCACTGACCTAACGAGCTTAAGATTAGTGAACAAACTAACATAAACTCTCTAACTTTTCCCAGTCTGGGATCAATAAAGTATACCTATCTATCTATCTATCTATCTAACAGTAAACTCAAAAAAACGTTTCCTGTTGCTAAAAAAAGACTTGCAGCTGTCAGAGGCGTTGCTGCGTCTGTGAGTAACGTTATAGCCATTTTTCAAAATAAAAGCCCTCTGCTTCTTTCATGCACATGCTCTAAATGTTGAGGGGGCGTATCCCCTGCGCCTATGGCCACGCCCCCTCCCCCTGACATGAGAAGGAGGAGGAGGAAGGTGAACCTGTTCAGTGCAGTATTTATAGTATTTTCATAGCTGTCTGTCTGCTGTTGATTTTTTGGTTATAGTTAATTATAATTAATCTGTTTAATGTTGTTATGTGCCTCTCTGTCAACAGCTTGTCTTGGATGCAAATTGCCCTTGCTCTGTATAACCTTACATAATAGATTACACAAGTATAATCTAATCTGAACTAATAACCTGTTTACCTTTCCGCTCAGCTTCACTGTTTGTTATGACATCATTTGATGCTGTGGAGCAAAAAAAATAACTAAATAATAACTTTTATGAGATGACACATGTGCCATAGGTGGGATCAGCTGACAGCACTACCTTTTCATTTGACAGGTTACCCATTGTCAATAGCAACGGCAGACCTGCGCCTGATTGGCTGAAAACAGAATAACAACCCGAGTGGCAGGCAGCCGTCTGTGTTGATGTGACGGTGACGTGTGGATGGTTAAAAATGTTGCCCGTTGCACCTTTTCAAAAAAAAAAAAAAAAAAAAAAAAAAAAATCCAGCCCCCTCCTCCTCCTCCTCCTCGCCAGAATTAGCTGTGCGAGGTTTTCGCCTGACAGGAGCGAATCATAATTGCAGCAGCTGGGAGGTTTTTCTGTTCGGCAGCGCTCAGCCGTGTTACTCAGACGGGTTTTTTTTTTCTTTTTTTTTCTTTTTTTTTTCTTGAGTGCCTTGCAGCCCATTTCTGCGGTGCTGAGGCTGCAGTCTGCCTGCCATCTCGCTCAGTGACAGAGGCCTCTCCACTTACAGCCGACGCAGCGGCTAACCAGGTTATGCCTGAATCGGATTATCAATTTCTCGGCTAAGTTGAAATCTACAGATTGCGGGCAGAAGCGAGTGTGACGGGCTAAGGACCCCGCTGTCAGGACAGATTGATGGAGCTCCTTATTTGCAGCGACAGAGGGCCCATTTATAAAGCTGTAATTGCTCCTGTGATATCGACACTCTTCCTGGACGCCCTTAACCCCTGCCACCCTCCTCTCTCTCTGCCTCTGCCTCTGCACACACACACACACACACACACACACACACACACACACATCCGACACCCATAATGGCTTCATCTTGTCCGAGCGCAGCATTTTGTAAATCAAATTGTTGATTTTCTCTCTCTCCTCCTTGTGCTCTGAGTGTTCCCCGAGCTGCTTGTTAGCTTTGTTTAGCCGGCTGCAGCCGCGATGCCGCTCACAGATGAGATGAGGCTGAGAGACAGAGGGATGAGGAGCCGGGAGGAGGAGGAGGGAGGAGGGGGTGTTATTACCTAGCATGCATTTGCACCTCTGAGCTGTACAGGCTAGCACATTTAGTATTCTGATTCCATGCTGGCTCAAATCAGATGTGTTATCACACACTGGAGTGCAGGAGATGGGATGCTAATTTAGACCTGTGGAGGGAGGCAGCTCAGCCGCCATTAGAAAGCCAACCAACATGAAGAGGGGAATTATCGTGCACAACACCCCGCTACTCTCCCTCTGTTTCTGGGTGTGGGCGAATGTCTTAGAATTAGTGATGCTTTTCTAATTCTGGGCTTTTTGTCTCTTTCTCTCTCTCCGTCTTCTTCGGGTTTTTTGCAGCTGTGCCTGTTGAGCCATGCTGCCAGTTTTCATCCTTTTTCATTACTCCCTCCCATTATTTCCTAATTTCCTTTCCCTTGCTCTTTGGGCACCTCTCGCACAAAGCAATCACCCGGCGGTTAATGGCTGCTACTGTCCCAGTCACGGCCGCCGATCTGCCAGCCCGAGCGTCTCTCTCTCCGTTTTTCTAAGGAAATGAAAAGAGACAAAAGCGGAGCCATCTGGCCGCGCCACACCTCGGCCCGCGGTCCTCGCGTCGCTCCGCCGATGATCACTCAGAAATGACTCTGTCAAGTGGACGCTTTTGTTGGAGTTGTTTTATCGAGCTCGCCGGGTAATGAGTGTGTTTGTCTTCCTCGAGAGCGACACTCACTTTCCCTCTCAGAGTTTCTGCGGGGAGTCCTGAGGCGCCCGGCCGGCCGCCACCGCACGGCTCGCAGGCACTTTACTCGCCACAAACAGGAAGTGGAGAGGAGTTTGTCTGCCTGGTTTTGGCAAACTGACAGACACACACACACACACACACACACACACACACACACACACACACACACACACTGCCGGCCAGGCTGCCAAATGAACAAAATGAAGCAGATGACTGATGTCCTGAAAGTAAAAGTCATTAGTCAGAGTTATTAAAGGTAAGATGTGACGAGACTCAGACAAACCCGAGGTCACCGCCGACAAGACGCATCTGCTTTTGTGTTTTTGAGTGAAACTGCAATTTTAGACATTGTTACCTCACATTATGAAGCATTGGAAGTGTGCGATATCAATAAAGGTTGGTATTATTAATATTATCATTACAGAGGTGGTGAAATGATCTGAATCTTGAGCTCACAACATCACACTTTGTGCTTTACCAACGATTAAAGATACGTCTGATATTAATAATAAAATACACGCAAACACGATATCACTCCTGAATTGGCATTTAATTTTGCCAGACAATTAAATAATTAACAACAACAAGTGGTGAGACTGTGTGTGTGTGTGTGTGTGTGTGTGTGTGAGTGTGTGTGTGTGCAGGAATTCAAGGTCACATCAGAAGTGTCAGAGCTTCAATGTGCGTGAAGCTGCTTTGTCTACATTTACATTTATATTTGCCTTTGGCTGTTGATGTTCTGTTACTGACCGCTGGACTCAAGAACAAAGACACTAAATCCCAAATCTAATAAATATGGACAAAACTGAGCACCTCGTTCACTGTCCATGTAATAAAATTAATCATAGAGACAAAAAAGATCATTCGTTTTATTGGACTTGAGAGGCTCATCGATCGGCTGCTGGACGTTTTTTCTGGGAGTGAAAAGTCAAAAGCAGCAAGGCGGCGCTGTCAGGACGTCCCACACATCCCGGAAAACCCGGAAACTCATGCACCGGCTGGGAAATTCAAAGACAGATTAAAACGTTCTGGAAACACCGTGAGAGATCGCTGAACGTTCGAGTTAAACGAAGCCTTTGTCCATAAATCATCAAATACATCGTATGAAGTGTGGGAACCCTGTAGCATAAGCTGAGACATTTTATTCATTTAAACAAATTAAATTTCACCTTTATTTAAGAGCGGGGGGAGGGAGCAGAGGCTAAAAGGACAAATCAAACATTAAAAAGCCGGCAGCGTTCACCCCATCACTCCCATCACTGACACACAGTCACCGCCCACACACACGTGACAAAAACCAACAACAACATGCAGTCTGACACGTCAAACAAGTCACATTTATCTCTGCTGCACATTTAGGGTCAATAATTTTTTGAGCGTTTTGTGCACACAGATTTCATTTGGACGTGCAACTAAAGTCTTGCAGCTGGAGAAATAATTTGTGAATGTGCGACTGAAACATGTTCAGCAGTGATGTTTCACAGAGACACACCAACTTCCTACTTTTGCATGCGACACTGAAGTTACGAGCACAAAGTGCCGGTTACTAGTGCAAAGTCTGACCCTGTCTTAACGCCTGAGCTGACTGGCCAATCAGCACGCTGCCCTCTGACTAGCCAATCAGAATCTCACCCACTGATCATCCAATCAGAAGAAGTCAAACTGTCCAATCACGTCAGCGGACATTCAGCGACCTCAGATTGTTGCCAGAAATTCTTGACAGCCAGTTTGAAAGCATACACTACAAAGAGAGATATTATATTATTGAAATTATACACTACTCACAAAAGTTAGGGATATTTGGCTTTTGGGTGAAATTTATGGAAAATGTAAAATGTTCACGCTACAGTGATATTATATCATGAAAGTAGGGCATTTAAGTAGAAGCATACACTGGTGATTTCCTCATCTCAAACAACTTCTTGAACCAAAAGCCAACAACAGTGGTGGATATACCACAACAAAAAATGTCAGTGTCAATAACTTGTCATGTGCCCTTGAGCATCAATTACAGCTTGACAGCGACGTCTCATGCTGTTCACAAGTCGACTTATTGTCTGCTGAGGCATGGCATCCCACTCTTCTTGAAGGGCGGCCCTCAGGACATTGAGGTTCTGGGGTACAGAGCTCCGAGCCTCTACACGGCGACTCAGCTGATCCCATAGGTTTTCTATGGGATTCAGGTCTGAGAAAGTGCAGGCCACTCCATCTGAGGTACCCCAGTCTCCAGCAGCCGTTCCCTAATGATACGACCTCGATGAGCTGGAGCATCAAACACCTGATGTGAATTTTGCCGTTAAGCTCCTTGTTAGAGAACAGCAACTTGTGCAAAAAGTACTGAAACACTGAACAGTTGGACATGTGCATTCAAAAGTTTACAGAAGGTCACATTAAGTTCACCTGGAAAGGTTAGAATGCATTTTAGGTTCATCCTGAAATTTCACCCGAAAGCCGAATATCCCTAACTTTTTGTATATTATATATATTTTACAATTTTTTACAATTAGTATTCCAAACCAAAGAGCTTGACAATCGCGGCAGGGAGGGTTTATAATATAAATGTACAAGAATAAAAGATTAAAATATAAAAGCTGAGACAAAAATAGAGAACATTCACGGCAGGCGCTTCCTGGACAGCACACGCCCATTTCAGACGACGGAGCTGCAAAGGAAATCTCCAAAATGGCTCCCTGCTCTCCATCACAGCAGGAGGAGGAGGAGGAGGAGGAGGAAACAGCGCTGACATGGACCCCCGCAGAGCCTCGGCCCTCCGCCGCCCGTCCCCGCTTCAGTGGAGCCAGCGAGCAGCGTTTGCATCATCTCCACGCCGCTCGGCGCGCTCTTCACAGCGCTAATTACGGACAGCCAGAGGTGAAACGGCAGCAGCACAACAGCGGATCAAAGAGCTCATTTAGCAGCAGAGCCGGCGTGGCGCCGCGGCGACGGCGTTCCTGCAGGCCCGGACTCTGAGTCACAGCACATCCACGCACCGCCCGGGCCCTGAGTGGGTAACTAGCGGTTCACGGCCATACCATTATCCTGCCACGGGGGTGCCGGGTGATTATACCCTGTTGCCCCAGCCGCGAGCTCTCAGGGCTCGTTAATACCGCTCCAAAGGTGGGCTAATTGGCACTTAATTACCATCGTCGTCCCACCAACAGTCACGAAGAACAGCTGCATCCAGCAAAGAAACAAAAAGGAGAGAAGACAACCAGCGGGATGAATAAGCAGCCAGAGACGGCGAGCCATTCAAAGGGGTTTTGTTCTATAATTGTGAGAGGAAGCAGGAGGAGGGCAAACACACTACGGCAGCTCGTCGGGACAAATTGCTAAGATGTGAATTATAGATTTCCAGAAGCTCGCGCTCTTGCTCTCTCTCTCTCTCTCTCTCTCTCTCTCTCGCTCTCTCTCTTGCTCTCTCTCCTCCCTCCTTGCAAACAACTCTCCGGCTTCAGAAACAGCGTTGCTCATGAAATGTTAAGAGGACAGATGGCAACAAAAACAGCACATGGCAAACAAGAGGGGAGGCGAGGCCGGGCCGCCACCATAGACCCAAGCAGGTTGACTGTTCATATACAATAACAGAAAAGAGAGCGAGGGGGGAAAGATTAGAGCGGAGCTGTTAGCGGGCTTCAGATAAGGACTCTGCAGCAGCTAAAGGACCTTTTTTTTTCCTCTCCTCTGATTACTGCAGTCAAACGCATTTGATTATGCAGGGGCAATTTGTGGGGAAAGTGTTTATTTGGCAGGAAAGTGGTAGGATGGATGAAAATGGCGAGTCAAAGGAGAGGGTTGTGTGGCTGTGTTTGTTGACAAGTGTTTTGATTGGACTCGTTATTGCGTTTGAAAGTGGGGCGCTATGGGAAAAAAAAAAGCCATGGCTCTTGACATTTTTTTTTTTTTTTCCCAACAAAAATATTGTTCAGTAAAAACACAGCCATGGGTCACGCTGTTTACTTTTCATACACACACAGGCATGTACATCCAGTACATATATATATATTTATGTGTGTGTGTGTGTTTCAGTCAGCGGTCTAATTGCATGCCCGATGCTTTGACAGTTCTCAGAAGTCTGGCCGTACAACTGAGGATCACACGGCAGCGCTATTACAGCTCCTATGGTAACCATTTACTGTAGAGCCATGTTGCTGCATTCACGCTAATGAGAAATCCATTTGTGGACAAGGAAACAACAAAGCCCTCAATTACTGCCAGCACACAGCCAATCAGCAGAATGTACATTTATACAGCCACCCACCCCCCCCACCCCACTCAAAACACAGTCCCTTACCTCATATAAACTCCACAATATTGTTTTTGACAAGCCCGTCTTTGAATTGCATTAAAGACTTCCCAGATTATTACAAATGTAAAATTACATCAGGTCCTCCCCTGACTATTGCAGGCAGCAGCGGCGGTGATGTGCAGTGATCGTTCTGTTCTCAAGAGCATCTTCCTTCGGATTAGAGGTGCCACTGTTCATAAACTCATCAAAGCACTGCGAGCGCCGAGCCACTCAAAGATAATGAAAATGTGCCGACAATAACACTAAGGATTAGAACGGACGGGGAGGGGGAGGGGGCTTCAGAAGGAGGCAAAAAACACAGATAATGACACATGCCTGTGGCAATTAGATAGGCAGGCTGTGCGATCCGGAAGATTCCCTCCCCAGGTTAACGCGGCGGCGGGCGGCGGGCGGCGGGGAACGGCGATTTCAGTGCGGATCGAATTCGCCGGCGGTGCGACGCGGGGGTCAGCGGGGCGAAATCTGCCGTGGATAATTCAGCCGTGGATCGCGGGCCGCCTACCAGCACGGGTCAGCCGTCTCCAGCTGAGTAATGGTGTTATTAATACACACGCCGTGAAATCCGAGCCCGTCCGCCTCGGAAAAAAAAAACATCCGACGGCTGAAATCACGCTCTGATCACACGCAACAAAGAGAAACAGAATTGTTCTGCCACGGCGGCGAATCAAATGTCTGTGAAACAAGAGACAGAGAGCAAGAAAAAAAAGATGATAAGAGCGACATCAATTTGAATTTCAGTTTGTATTTTGGGCCGACAATCTGCCGCTCTGATCCACGGCTGAGAGACACGCAGGTAAGATTCATGCTGCCGGCTCCAGCTGGACTGACTCACCCGACTCTCTGAGCGTTTCTCTCCGACCGGGCGTCCGGACACAGAAAATGTCAACAAGCTGGACGTTACAGCTGATTCAATTTGTTAAAGGCGAGGTAGATTGAGGATGAATGTCACTTAACAACATGTAGGAAGACTTTTTCCAGGCAGCGGACAGACGATCCGCCGGGCTGTCAGCCTTCAGCTTCTGTCCAAAGCATCAGCAGCAACTTTCACCTTCGCTGCATCAGGACTGGAAGTCAGTGCGAGTCGTTATCCCGAAAAACCTCCAGCAGCTCTGAAGCTGTCTGATTCACACAGCGGATCATGTGGATCTGAAATACACAAGGCTAGAAATACAAGTTAATTAGTGGTGGATCTTCCTCTGCCTTCAGCGGTGTGAGGATCACTGCCACAGACGGGAGGAGAAATGTGTTCAGAGGCTACAGCGCCACCATCTGACTGCTCCTCACACCACTGCAGGTTTTTAAAAGACGAGTATTTCACCTCCACATGATCTGCTGTGTGAATCAGACGCTTCACAGCTGCTATAAGGTTTAATTTTTCACTTTGACAGAGCCAGGCTAACAACTCCCATAGACTTCAAGTCTTTATGCTAAGCTAACAGGAAATGCTACTCATAGGAACTGAACCACTGGATGCACAGAGGTGGAAATGGTGTTCAACATCTGGTCTCAGTCTGGGGACGCTGGGGTAAAAGGGGGATTTTGTCCAAAATGTTGGAATATTCCTGTAACACTTTTGCATTTGTCTGTATTATGATGGATTTTTACATTCTGTTTTTACAGGAGTGTGTGTGTGTGTGTGTGTGTGTGTGTTCATATGTTTATCTCAACATTTATTTTGACATGTTACTGTTCATTTTTAAAAAGCCCAAGCAGCTCTCTGCTGTAATCTCCATAAGCAGAACATCAGCTTCCTGTGTCTGTGTAAACCAGCGCAGCGTCGCTGTGTAAACTCGCATCGTCCCAGTTCAAATAAGCTAATAAAGAAACAGATTCTGAGCGTGTTGTGATTGGAGCAGGATGCCGGGCTCTGCCTGCGGCGGCATTTTGAGCTGGATGGAGCTGCAGATCACCAGGCTAATGACTCACAGCCTCTTCAGCAGGACAAGAAGCCGCTGATGAACTGCCTGTTTGCTGTGGTGCCTGAACCCGAGGCTTTTCAGTCACAGGACGGTCTCTCCGCTGCGCCTCGTAACCTCCGAAACATTAGCGGCGGAGAGAGGGCAGGTCCGCCCACGCACAGGAGCCACGACGCCAGGAGGATTTAGCTTTCGCGATGAATCACCTTGCTCTCCACCTGCGGCGGCCGCCGAGTGTCAGGAGAAACAACGAGTCGGCTGAAAGAGCCTTTTATGAGCGGCGAGCCGCAGGTGACAGAGGTCCGCCCGTGATAGTCAGACGCTGTCTGTTAATGGAGGCTCTGACCTCCGACCCCACAGATTGCATGCTTTCTGGGAGTGATTATTTGGCAATGGAGACGTGCTTTTACATCCCCCTGCCCCCATCAGCCGGAGGACAGACAGCGGGTGACAGACGGGGTCGACCCCACCGCTGAAATGATGCAGTCCTGGAGAGATAATTGGCGAGCAGCGGGGTCATGTTTGATGGAAACACACTTTGCAAATTTATCTGGGGCCGCGGTGTCAGAACAGCAGCCGAGTCACAGTCAAACGCTGCAGGAACAGCTCTGCTCTCCTCCTCCTGTCTCCTCCTCTCAGCCTGCCGCTATCGCCCATTTCACTCCATACACATACAAATATATTTATATATATTTATATAAACAGAGAACAATAAACAGTGTACACATGTAAAGGTAATAAAATGTATATATAGATGAAAAATAAACAGTAACAATTATTCAATATCTCTCCATCTGTCTCTCACAGTCAGTCTCTCTCTCTTTGTCATCTCTCCCTCCCTCTCCCTCTCTCTCTCTGTCTGTCCCCCCCCTCTGTCTCTCCCTCCCCCTTCTCTCCCTCTCTCTCTCTCTGTCTGTCTCCCCCCCCACCCCCCTCTCTCTCTGCTGTGTCCTGATATGCCACAGCAGAACAAATCTTCTTTGAGTCTGACGGTTCTTGGAAAATGTTTCCTCCATTCTGGATCAGGACGTTTTCCAGCCCACATCACAGATCATGTTGTCAGTATGAGCGGCTCAGCGCTTTATTTCACATCAAACAGTAACTCACACCTTTTTTTAGGAGGGCGGGGGTTGTTGGGATGTGTGTGTGTTGGGGGGGGTGATAGCAGTAACACTAGCAGCAGTGATGTTGGCACAGGTGGAGGTGGAGGTGGTAATAACACATGTGATAGTAATAACAGTATTAGTAGACTGAGGAGTGGCAGCAGTTGAAACAGAATCAGTGACGGCTGCTGACAGATGCTGTCGGACTCTGATGTTTATGAAAGGAAACTGATGTTAGCAGCTCTGACGGCTGGAAAAATGTGGGAAAAAAAAAATTCCAGTCTCATTGTACCCCTAAAAAAATCTGAAGGGACAACCAACTCATTCATTCATTCATTCATTCATCTTCTAAACCGCTTATCCTCACTCGGGTCGCGGGGGGGTGCTGGAGCCAATCCCAGCGCTCATAGGGCGAAGGCAAGGAAACACCCTGGACAGGTCGCCAGTCCATCGCAGGGCGGGACAACCAACTCATTTTTTAAAGGTCCGGGATCGTCTTGTGGAATAAATCCTGAATATGGGGGATTGAGGTGGAGCGGTTAATCTAATTATAATTTATATTTGCAGTTTTGCTCCAGCTGGTGACCAGAGGGTCGGCGGTTCAATCCCTCGACCAGCAAGGAGAATTTGAGACTGTCCTTTGGCAAAACACAAGTTCATACAGTGTTTGTTCAGCAGATTATTACGGCCTGTAGTTTTAAAGTTAAGCGCCACCTAGTGGTCCTTTAAAAAATGACACCGCGGTGCCGTGTTAAGGGCGGGTCGGTGGGTAAATCTGCCGACCCGTGTTCACGTCCAAGCCAGAGCAGTTTCTGCTTGTGTCTGGCCAATATTACCAAATGTTTCTTAACGTTAACCCCGACCTTTTCCTAACCATAACCAAGTAGCTTTAGTGGCTAGCACGCTAGCTAGCTAGTTCGCTCAGGAAATGCTCATATAGTCACTGAAGGCGTCAACACGGATGATGTGCCTTTGAACAAGACACGTTACTGAAAAAGAGTGTGCATGCTCAGTGTACTGCCCTGGGTAAATACATGTAAATAATAATAATTAAAAAAAATAAGTAATAAATAAATAAATAAATAAATGGTGTGATAGTTAACTGGTATCACAAGTTTTTCCTGCAGTTTGGCTGCAGGCAGCTGAAAGCATGAGCTGGGTCTGTTTGGTCCATGTGGGCTCGGTGACTCGGCAGCTGGTGGTAAAATCTTAATTTACAAAATGCAGCTTTTTGCATGGAGGCTGCACCGTGTGTCGTCGGCCTAAGACGTACACAGCGCTGGTAATCGTTTGAACTAGTAGTACAGCAGTATTAGCAGTAGTACTAGCACTAACAGTACATGTTGCAGTAGCATTAGCAGTAGTTGCAGTAGTACTAGCAGCAGTGGGAGTTTCAGTTTTTACATTTACTTTGGCTTAATTTTCACAGCAGAGAGTCAATATGCAAAACTCTTAATGCAGAAAGTTACACTCAGGTGTTTGGGTGCAAAATCCCCAAATGCATGCAAAATAAAATTAACTTCACCAAAATGAGTTCTGTGTGGAGATTTATTATCCAAACACTGCATATGCTCCTTTGTGAAATTTAGTCACTGCTGTGTTTTCAAATGAATTAGACACCTCGACAAAAAACATGAGGCACAACACCATATATCTACATTATTTCACCTACATATTTAGATGAGTTATTGCCACGTTACCTCAAATAAAATTTAAAGTTTACTCCCTCATCGCGGTTCAGTTTCTGATTTACAGCCAAGAAAAACCTCATTTCCCTTTTTGTGCTTGAGCTTCTGCTGCAGCGTTTCACTTCCTGTAATTGTGACGTTGGAGAATGAGCTCGCCGGCGTCACGTCTCCAGTCAAAGCGGTTCAACCACAGTGGCCTTTTTTATTTTGGGTGATGTTATTTTTGACTCTGGCTCAGCTAGACTCACTTATAACAATAATAGTAATGATTTTAAACTTTATTTATAGAGCCACAGTGACAACGAGCCTCACAGCGGGGGGCGAGATCAGAAACATAAAAACAAAGCACAAATAAAACATAAAGCTCCCAAAGCAGCGCCATACCTGTGGAGGGGCAGAAACAACCCAACGTGGTGACAGGATGAAACCTGGGAGTCAATCAGCTGATGGAGGGAAGCGGCAGCCACACGGTGGAGAGCAGAGGAGAACATCTGAGAGGCAGCAGAGCCAAGACGACGTCGCTCCTCGCCGACGTTTCTCCACCTGCTCCTCTGGAGAACCTGAGGAACTCCTGAACGCTGGTTCAGGCTGAAGAACGCCACAAAAACCTGAACCCGAACCCTGTGGAGCTCAAACCAGAGACACCAGGAGGGGGAGCAGCTCCTCAACGCTTCTCCTCTTCTTCTTCTGTTCATCCTCATCTTCTTCTCCTCCTCGCCTTCTTCTCCTGTTCCTCCTCCTCCTCATCTTCTTCTTCTTCTCCTCTTCTTCTGTTCCTCCTCATAACCCTCTCCTCCTTGTCTTCTCCTTCTCCTCCTCTTCTTCTAATTCTTCTCTTACTCCTCATCTTGTCTTCTTCTTCTACTTCTCTGCTTCCTCTCCTTCTCCTCTTCTTTTTCTTCTTCTGTTCCTCTTCCTCTTCTTCTCCTTCTCCCCTTTTCTTCTTCTTCTCCTTCTCCTCTTCTTCTTCTAATTCTTCTCCTACTCCTCATCGTGTCTTCTTCTTCTTTTTCTTCTACTTCTCTGCTTCCTCTCCTCCTCTTCTTTTTCTTCTTCTGTTCCTCTTCTTCTCCTTCTCCCCCTTTTCTTCTTCTTCTTCTTCTTCTTCTTCTTCTTCTTCTTCCCGGGAAAAACAGGAGAGTGTCCGTGGGAATCTGCTTCCCACCAACATCAGACAGAGCAGACGTTTTCACTCCTTTAGAACGTTTTATATAAAGACGTTATTTTAAATGTTGGGTTCTGTTTGTTCTACTCAAATGTTTTTATTGTAGGAACCGTTCTATCTGTGTTACATCTTTGTTTTTATCTGGTGCTGCTCGTCTTGGCCTCATTTAAAAAACAGGTTTTACTCTCAACTGGGCTTTTCCTGATTGAAGAAAATTTAAATTAAATTAAAACAGATATAGTTAATTGCATTTTGAGACAGTTTTTCTCACTTAATCTGATGTATTTCCTGTTGAAACAGGATGCTGGGGGAGGCGTAACGCAGGAAGACACCAATCAAAACTGTAGACCACCACTACTATTAATACTGCTAGTGCTGCTGCTATTAGTAATCATTTTTATTAGTTTGTTTTTGTTTTGTTTGTTTGTTTTGTAGAGGTAGGACTTCAAAAATCTGTGAATTTTTATTTGTTGTAGTTTGTATTCATGGCTGGTTCAACATGACAGATAAACTGGAAGGAAAAGCAACGGAATATTCAAATGAAAACACAAGAAAAATAAAATTAAAGACATAAATAAATAAAATGAAAAAATGCCCTTTTTGTCATTTGCTAATTGGATGATATTATGGCACGGATGATAAGATAATAAGGTGGTTTTATTTATTTCATTACTATTTATTTGTTCATTCAATCATTTATTTTCCAAGCTGCTTATCCTAATTAGGGTCACAGGGATATTATTTATTATATTATTTTTAATGTCTATTTGTTTTGTAAGCCTTTAAAATCGCTGCTTTGTGCTGTATATCTGTATATCTCTCTGCTGGTGTGGAAAGTGGACATGCTGAGCCTCGGCCTGGTGAACACGAGCCGCATCACTTTCACACGCTGTGCTGGACGGACTGGGACTAAATGTCAGAGGCCGATTGTAATATTGACTGATGTTTATTTTCTTGTGGTAATGTCGGTGATGTTTGGCCTCGGATCAGGTAACGTGACTCTGACGGCGCCTGAGGCTCAGAGAGGATCTACAGCGACGGAGCAGAGAGGCTGAGCGGAAAGTTCAGAAACGAACACGACGACAGTGGGCAGATTATCAGAGCAGGTCAGGAGGAGGCGCTCCGACCGGCCGGGTCAGACTCCGGCTCGTTTTCCACCGGGACGCAAGTTTTATTTTACCAAAACCTGAAGCTGACCAACATTTTTCAGTCCGGCTCAGTTTGTCCCCAGAAATGTAAAACTCCAGAAAATGATAATAACACAATCTGCTGCTCAGGTTCATGTGTCAGGTGTTTCTTACAGAATCCTTCAAAAGAAACACTGATGGAAATGTAGAAAACACATCATCATGTTCATTTCATGCTCACCCACCCGTCCCCATTCCATTAGGAGAGGTTATTCAATATGAACCAAAACAAACAAACAGACAAACAAACAGACAAACAAACAAACAGTGTAATCAGGTATTCTGTAGGGCTGGGAGTCACCGGAGGCTCCACGATGCAATATTATCACGATACTTATGTCACTATATGATGGTATTGCAATTTTAAACATTTCGCAATATGCTTAATATTGTATTGCGATATTTTGTGATTTTTTTTTTTTGCCTTTTTTAAACTGCAGAAAACTGTCAGCATCTGATCGAGCAAGGTAAAGTTTTCACTCCGTTCATTTCATTTATTTAGTAATTATATATTTATTTATTATTACTCATTTTTATTGCAGCAAAATGGGACAAACCGACCGACCCTTTGAGAAAAATCTGCTGTATCGTCGTATCGATTCTTGGTGATATGATATTGATACTTGGCGTCTGTGGATCGATACAACATTTACACAAAATATTGCGATACTTCGTTGTATCGATTGTCTCCCCACGGTGAGTATTTAGAAATGCTGAACACTGAATGGGGTCGAACTGACCGTTAAAGATAATTGTAGGGTTAAAGGGACATTACGTAAAATTACATTGAAGTGAGAGCTGTTTAGACTCAACAGACACAGAAGCAGCACAGTGGATGGTGAAAATGAACTGATGGAGTGAATATGACAGGATGATTATTGTCGTTTTTTTTTACCTTTTGCAGATGACCAACTAATCAAAATATGTATATTTATTGTATGAACATGCAAGACTGTCATCTGTACAGCTGCTTATTTCAACATGTAGGTTTGTTGTAGAGCAGTGTGTGTTTTTAGCACGCTAACGTTAGCTCATGTTTCCTAACCTTCACCCTGACCTTTCCCTAACCTTAGCCATGTAGTTTTAGTGGCTAGCTCGCAGGCTAATGTTTGTTGGCGAGTGTTTGCTGATTGTTAGCTCACACAGGAAACGTTCCTCGACTCGTCCTGAGGTGAGGAGCTGCTCACCGGCCCAGCCATGGAAATGGAAACTAGCTATTAGCTAAATCTGGTTCTTTCCTCTGTTGTAGATTCAGGTGCTCTGTTCGTGTTCCCTAAAATCAATAAATGTAATAAACTAAAAACTAAACTAGAATATAAAGTAATGAAACTGTTTTTACTGTTTGACTGTTTCCAAATACAGTCCAGCTGTTTCAAACACTTTATCTGTGTTTTTTATGTTTGTTTTATTTGGTTTTATTTTGATTTGTGTTGAGGATAAAAT
>NC_043989.1:1095166-1122666 GCF_902150065.1 Myripristis murdjan
AAGGACAGCTGGTCCAACTGGGGACAAAAGCCTCATTTGTCCTCTATGGAATGTCCCCCAAAGTGTGTGTGTGTGTGTGTGTGTGTGTGTGTGTGTGTGTGTGTGATTACCAGTTCAGTAGTGCTGCTTTCATATCTAATATCTCATCAGGGGTGTGAAGTAAAGTAGACACACTTCATTACTGTTGAGGATTTTATTTAGAAGCTTCTTTTATTTTAATCTTTTTCTCAGACAAATTCAGATTTCTTGCTGTTAAAATTACAGCTGCAACAACGAGCCTGTGTCTGCAGCATAATATTATGGTCTGTACCATTTTCTGCAGCGCAGCACAGCATTGTAGTGACAGTGTTAGTCTGCACTACAATAACATGAGTCTGTGTAATATTACTGACTAAACCAAAGAATAGTCTGCACCACAGTGTATAGTCTGCACTGCTTTGTGTTGTGCACCAGGGTATAGTCTGCACCTCGGTGTGTTGCGCACCAGGGTATAGTCTGCACCGCGGTGTGTTGCGCACCAGGGTGTAGTCTGCACCACGGTGTGTTGTGCACCAGGGTGTAGTCTGCACCGCGGTGTGTTTTGCAGCAGGGTATAGTCTGCATCAGGGTATAGTCTGCACCGTGGTGTGTTGCGCACCAGGGTATAGTCTGCACCGCGGTGTGTTGCGCACCAGGGTATAGTCTGCACCGCGGTGTGTTGTGCCGTGTGCATCGTCACACACAAGAAGCTCACATCAACACAGCTGATGCCAACTTAGCTTGCTAGGTAGCAAATTAGCTTCACGGGCTCATAATTATCAGGTTGGCCTTATTATATTTTCTTTCACACTCATGATCCTGGAGTTTATAGTATTAATGTTTAGTTTTGATATCAAACTACATTTACAGCCAGAATCTTTTCCTCTGTGAGGCCACAGGAGTCTGAGCGAGCGACTCTGTACTTTTTACTTCAGTTTGGTTTTTGGGTTCGTCTTTCAGCCGCGCAGCACACACCCAAACAAATAAAGAGCAGCGCCCGTCCCGTCTTTGATCAGCCTGTTGTGTCTCGGTGTGAGCGAGCGAGCCGCCGGCCGGCCGGAGCGAGCGAGGAAGGCTTCGTGGCAGACATAAAAGCGAGCGGCGATGAGGGCAGATAACAAGGTGGCGTGATGCGGCGCGGCGTCGCCCCCGCTGAGAGGCCAGACGAGGAGATCGCTTTCAGAGAGCTCCTTCATGTCAGCAAGCTCACATCAAAGCTGTGCTGAGAGGCCTGCTGGGGCGCCGAGCACACACACACACACACACACACACACACACACACACACACACACACACACAGAGCGCTCAGGAAGGTGTGAGGCAGCCAGAGGTTCGTTAATGCAGCTCAGTACCAACATGTTGTTTGTTCTTGGGTTTTCTTTCTTTCTGATTTATTTTTACAGTTTTTTTGATTTGATGATGTCATTTTTACATCACTTTGTCTTTATATAACGTTTTGTAAAGCCCTATATAAACACAATGTTTACTAATAAAGACATTATTATCATCGTATTATTATTAATATTTGAGTTGTTATAGTTCCATATCTCTGGTCAAAACACACCTCAGTGACATCATCATGTCTCAGTGCTGAAATACAGTCTGAAACTCAACACTCATTCATTACCTACACACCTCACACACACACACACACACACACACACACACACACACACACACACACACACACACGCACAACTGGGGACACAACTTTTGTCCCCAGTTGGACAAGCCATCTGGCTTTTGATCAACTCTCTGACACCCTGCAGCACACAACCAGCAACCTGCAACCAGGAAACTGCAACCAGTAACCAGGAAACTGCAACCAGCAAATCGCAACCTGCAACCTGCAACCAGAAAACTGCTACCAGAAACTAGGAAACTGCAGGCAGCAAACAGGAAACTGCAACCAGCAAATTGCAACCTGCAACCAGGAAACTGCAGCCAGCAAAATGCAACCAGGAAACTGCAACCAGCAACCAGGAAACTGCAACCAGCAAATTGCAACCTGCAACCAGCAACCTGCAACCAGGAAACTGCAACCAGCAACCTGCAACCAGGAAACTGCAACCTGCAACCAGGAAACTGCAACCAGGAAACTGCAAGCAGCAACCAAGAAACTGCAACCAGCAAATCACAACCTGCAACCAGGAAACTGCAACCAGCAACCTACAAACTGCAACCAGGAAACTGCAACCTGCAACCAGGAAACTGCAACCTGCAACCAGCAACCAGGAAACTGCAACCAGCAAATTGCAACCTGCAACCAGGAAACTGCAACCAGCAACCTACAAACTGCAACCAGGAAACTGCAACCTGCAACCAGGAAACTGCAACCTACAACCTGCAACCAGGAAACTGCAACCTACAACCAGAAAACTGCAACCAGCAACCAGGAAACTGCAACCAGGAAACTGCAACCTACAACCTGCAACCAGGAAACTGCAACCAGCAACCAGGAAACTGCAACCTGCAACCAGGAAACTGCAACCAGCAACCAGGAAACTGCAACCAGGAAGCTGCAACCAGCAAGCATCATGTAGCATGCAGCTCTGTCTACTGGCTGTGTTTCAGGTGCAGGTGTGTCTGCTCCCGTGTGAGCAGGTGTGTGTGAGCAGGTGTGTGTGAGCACGAGGAGCTGATTGGACCGGCTCCTGATTGGCTGCTCCCAGAGGCTCGGCTGCTGGATAAAGGTCACTGATGGCGTCGCTGCTGCGCTGGGGCATTTCCCATCATGCTCCTCTCCCAGCCGGCCACTCCTCCTGACATTTAGTTTGTGTTTGTTAAAGCGGATGTGGAGCAGAGCCGCTGGTCTGGGCTGACCCGGTTTCCCCAGTCTGTCTGTCTGTCTGTCTGTCTGTCTGTCTGTCTGTCTGTCTGTAAGGGAGCTCAGGTGTGTGGGGTCTTTGGGTTTGACAGGTTGTGCTGATCAGCTCCCAGTCAGGTGTGTTCAGTCAGGTGTGTTCAGTCAGGTGTGTTCAGTTTGTGTTAACTACACACACTGTAAATTAATTCAGTTTCTTTATATTGAGTGTATTTGTCTTTGTGTCTGCTTGGGACTTGGGGAAGACGGGGCTTTTTCATGTTGTGTCTCGGACAGTGCATCACGCTCTGTGTGTGTGTGTGTGTGTGTGTGTGTGTGTGTGTGTGTGTGTGTGGAGCTAAGCCCTGACGTGCAGCAGAGGCACAGCGAGCGCGCTGCTTACATAAAGCGTCTCCCAGTGAAAAGTCTTGATGTGACACAGTGAATGAGGACAGCAGATCTGCTGCCTGCGTGCTTTCAGGGTTTTAGGGAACGTGAGGCATGATGCAGCAGAACACTAAATACCTGCAGCAGCAAGAACCCGCTGCCACATCGCCCCTTTCCCCGTGCTGTTCACACAGAAAAAAAAAAAAAAAACATCTGCAAAATAGTCTGTTTTTCTGGGATGAAGGAAAGTAGGTTCATTTTCTCAATGACAACAATTTTTCATTTCTGCTTGTTTGGGGGCCGGGGGGGCATCAAACCACCCTGACATTTTATAAAAAGATAGCAGAAGCCCAAATCCAGCTCTGTCATCCTTTATTTAATTGGCAAGATTGAAAGCAAAGAGATAAATTGACATGCGGGAGTGAGAGAGAGGAGCATTATTGTTTGTGCAGTGAGACTTTGCTAAACTGAATGCTGATCTGAAGGTCAGACATTCATCACAGGATGAAACAGGGCTAATTTGTTACCAAAATGCCTTTTAAATCCATAAAAAGGAGATTCAGACAGGGAGGAGGAGGAGGAGGGTGACATTTTTAAAAATAGGAGGATGTTTGTTCTTGTGACCGAAACCAACCAGGAAATAATTCAGAAGAGCTCAACAACAAACAAACACACAGAGGGGCGAGGAAGAAAGGAGAATGTGCTGCGGTTCGGAAAGATTTGGGGGTTTAATCCATCTTCCTCCTGACAGAGAGGGGAACTTCCTCAAATCTGCATTTATATTATTTTTCTTTATTTATCCTCTGAAAAACATGTATGACAGATACGTGCTTTTGAAAACGTGCAGCGTCAGCGGGTTTCCGCCGGCCGTGCTGAGGTTAGAGCTCCGCCCGGGTCTGCAGCTTTCATACAAACGAATATTAGCAGGTTGTATGGAAATAAAACAAAAACACATGTAATCCTATGTGTCACTGAAAACATGTGCAAGCCTTTGACCGGGATCAGCGGTGACGACGTCCGACCGACCGACTGGATTTGATCACATCTGATCTCAAAACCCCTCTTGCTCTTTAATGTGCGAGCCCGGTGCCGTCAGGCCGCCGGGTCCAGGCAGGCGGAGGCAGGCGGCTTTTTCATTTCCTCGTAGATAATGTTAAGGCTGATGTAAAAATATGAGTTTGGTGTTACACTGTGTGTGTTTACTGTGTTTTTCCTGACAGTTTCCTCGTCATGAAACAGGACGTTCCCTGTAGAACATGTCTGCAGGTCAGAAACCGGGCGTCCGGCTACGAGGTCATGAGCTTCATTTCTTACCGGTTTTCAGTGGATTCAGGTGCTGAAGGTGCATCACACTGCAAAATTAAGGAAAATACGACTGTAGATTTTGGAGGCAAAGCTCTAGCCTCCTGCAGTGTTGAAATAGATGCTGAAATACAGGCCTTGCCTTCTCGTATCTACTGATACTGATGGAGTGAAAATGGTGCAGTGTGATTGTGAAGTCTGACTTTTTTCCCAAAGTTGTTTTTGTCATGGAAATTATTACTATTTTGAATGGAGGTTGTGTTGAGAAGCAAAACTTTTTTTTATTTTTGTGACCCCAGCAAACAAGCCGGAAGCACCTATTAAAACACTTGAGGAGGCCAGAGCCATACAACTTCATGTCCAAAAATGCAAACTATCCTTTTAAAGTTTATGTTGGAACTTTCATCTGAGCCCATCTGAACTAAATGCACTGAGAAAAAATAATCCCATTTCTTCAAATCAAACAACCAATCACCTTAAAGAGGTGTGGCGACCTCTGAGCCAATCAGATCTCATGCACATGCACTGCTGTCGTGCACGCTCGCAGAACAGCAGAGAAGGGAACTGGCTCACCACTTCCTGTTTCTCTGTTGCATCGACATCACAGCCACAAACATGAGGGTGGGAGGGGCTTGGAGGAGGGGCTGGATCTCAGGTGGGAGGGGCTGAATCTGTGGTGGGCGTGGCTTGTGGGAGGGGTAGTGAAGCTGTTTAAGGTCAAGTTCTTCCAGCCATTCATGAGATCTTAAGAACAGCTGGAGCCCAGGGGGTCAAAGGTCATGCGAGGACACACACACACACACACACACACACACACATGCGACCAGAGAAACTTCCAGCACGTCGGCGGGTTCCTGCAGAAGTCGATCGCTGCTCTCAGACTTCAGCGGCTTCAACCTTTAAAGCTAATGAGAAGACAAATGGAGTGGAGGTGATTTTTAATTTTTTTTCCCTTCCCGGCATAATCAAAACATCCAGGAATGTCGACTCATTAGCCACACATAATTACTAAGTCATACTTTTGTGTAATGGGAAACTTTGGTTACTCATTATTATTATTATTATTATTATTATATTATTTTTTTAACTAAACCATTCAACATCCGTTTGATTTTCACTCTCAGAATGATTAGATTTTTCCCTCCATGCTCTGAACTGCATTGTGCCATTAGTCTAATAATGCATAATTGCATTTTAAAGACGTGATAGATTATAAATTCGCATAATGAGGACTGCCACTTCATTTATGGCATAAATCTCTGTCAGCATAATGTGTGTCCTTAATAATGCTTGTTCACAGGCTACTGAATTAATTAAAATCAATTGAACCTGTCGTATAAATCAAGGTAATAAATTATTAAATTATATTGTGTCACTTCATGTCGAAAAAGGCGGCTATTTATCAGGCGCCTGAACGCAGCGCTGCACAGGAGGTGGACGAAGTGGAGCGACCGGCCGCAATCAAGACGCCAGGGGGTGGGGACAAGTGTGTGTGTGTGTGTGTGTGTGTGTGTGTGTGTGAGACGGAGACAGAGAGGGAGGGGTGATAAGGAGTCTATGAAGCTTTCCTTGCCCTGAAAAATCAATAACACACACCTTACACACACTCGCTCAGAGGCCGAGAGGTGGAGGTGGGCCAGATACTGAACAAAAAGTAATCTAATGTGCTAAAAGTAATCTATTACTCTTTCAAAAATAATGATAATATTAAAGAAACTATTCCTATTATTCCTTTTATTAACTTTCTCTGTTCCTACCAAAAGTGACGTACACAACAGGAATCCAGTATTAGTGTTAGTGAGTTTTGTTACTTTGCTGATATTTTACTTAAGTAGAAATACTGCTGAAAAAAATCTACTTCAGTAAAAAACAAAACAAAAAAGTGGTTCATTTGAAATGCAGTAAAAGTTATTCCCAGTCAGTTTTTGGAAACAATAAGTTGGCCGAATGCCGCCGTCTGCATGCAGTTTTAAAGAGATGAGAAGATGAGAGCGCACAGAGTTTGAACTAGATTCTTTTTAATTGGAAATTTGGAAACGACAGAAAAAGTTCAGCAACAGAAAGTAAAAGCCGGATTCTGTCTCCTCATCTGTGCCGACTGGGAGGAAACACAGTCAGTCGGTTTACGGCGGGGCGGGTCGAGCCGCTCGCCGAGCCGCAGACGGACTGCTCCGGTCCAGTCTCTGATGACACCCAGCACCAGGACCAGGGGAAACTGAGAAATGCAATTTTATGCAAATGACCCGCGTGTCACATGTGACGTGTAGGCAAGACAACTCAAACGAACCAATCAGAGAGCCAATCAGAGCTGTAACTAGCCAATCAGAGAGCTGCCACGGCAACAGCTGTAAACATTCAACTGCTGTATACTGTATGTTTCTTCTGTATACTGTATATTTCTTCCGTATACTGTATATTTCTTCTGTATACTGTATATTTCTTCTAAATTTGCACATTGACCTACACCCATGCACACGTTTTTTTTGCACATTGCTTTTTGCACACTGGGTTGTACTTAGATCTTATTCTGTTGTACTAGATCTTATTCTTTATTTTTTATTTATTTAATCTGTACTCTGTGGATACTGCTGAAAAACTGCGAATTTCCTTCGGGATGAATAAAGTATCTATCTATCTATCTATCTATCTATCTGTCACAGCGTCGGCAGAAGAGTTTGTCTGAATAACTTTACTGAAGCTTGTATGGTGAAGTTAAAGTTCAAATCATCTGCTGCCGATAAAATTATTTGAAAATCTATTGGAAGCATAACCTCTGAGGCCATGGTAATATTGAATAATTAGACGTGAGTAAGTTAATCCCAATTAGTTGCAATGTTGTTAATAAAGTTCAAGTTACTCCTTAACGTTTCACCTGAGCTGTTATTTCTGTGTTTGTGATGTGCAGCTCTGGCTGTCGTATCGTATCTCTGATGTGACGCTGAAGCCACATCATGCTGAGGTTAATCTGCACCTCCACCTCGTTTCGCCTCCTCTCTCTCAGATCAGAGCAGAGCAGCAGCCTCGTCCTGAGACTTTCACTGGCCAGTCTGACCGCAGTGAGTCTCTGCACTGGATAAATAAAAATCTGGACTTGTTGAACCTTTGGACTTCAAACCTTGAACACTTTGTTGTGTTTGTAGCATCAGGTCTGAACTCAGTCACTCCTTTAGCTCTCCTCCTCCTCGCCTCCTCGCCTCTCCTTCTAAAGTCCCTTCAGGCTGTTTTTCTCGGCTGTGAGCGATGAGGAAACCAAACAGCGTCGATACCCGATGATTTTCTTGCAGTTTTGCTGCAAAGAAATCAAAGTAGAGAGATGCATTTCACCACAGGAAAAAAAAAAACTCCCCTTTCTGCTCTCAGTGGCTCGGTGTGAGAGGACAGCAGCTGCACTGACGGAGGAAAACCAATTAGCAGAGGAGGAAACGGCAGCAGGACGTCCTGCTCAGGTGGAAGTGATTCAGGAAAGTAAAAGCGCGAAACGCTCTGCGTCAGTGGCAGTAAAATGTGTGTGGTTTTAAATGTAGTGGTGGTAGAAGTTGTTGAGTTAGCCTTTAGAACGGCACTCCATGCTGATCTTAAAAGGACGAGAGTTCAAACTGGATTCTTTTCAAGTGGCAAAATGAGAAATGAGAGAATAAAGGAGACAAGGTGACTCTAATGTGAGACATCCACCTACAGGAAACAGGCTTTGTCTGCAGTTTGCCGGCTGGAGTTTCAGCTGAAATAAGATTCTGAGGGAAAATGAGCCGCTTTGTCCGTCATGTGAAGTGGTTTAAATGCTGTTAAAGACTCCATGAAATGGACTCCTACTGTCTTGATTTGTATTTCCTGTTGAAACGGGAAGTTTGGGCAGGACAAGCCGAACCCCAAACCCATCAGGAGCTCAGTTTGGGAGAAACAAAGAGTTTTCAATGGTTTTATTGGCTAGAGCAGGATGATGTCACTGTTTAAGATGCTCTGTTTTAGGAATTAGAGGTCATGTGAGGTCATTTCATGGCCACTTTAACATCATAACTATTACAAACATCAGCATGGTCATTATTCCAGCTATAAACTACACCAGTGCAATATTTATAGAATTAAAAATCAGCATACATTTTCTCATCACAGTGTGAAGTATAATTTAATTTATAATGCCCAGAAATAAATCAAGTAGGATGCAGTCAGCGGGCTGGATGAAGTGGAGAACTGATAAAAACAAAAAGCTCAACACTGGAGTGTTATGTTCTGCGGTTTTATTTATTTATTTATTTATTTATGAATGTATTTTTGCTTTCGGGGACATTAAAGTTTGACCCACCAACAAACCTGCAGTCTTGATTTTCCATCGGCTGCGCTCCGTCCTGCAGCCGCTGAAGCTGAAATAGTGATTTGTTGTGTTTCGGAGTTGCAGCTTCACGCCTCCTGAGCCGCTCCAGTCAGATCCGCCGTTTTCTCCACGAACGGCGTCGATGTCCGATGTTCCTCCAGCGTCGACACCTGGATCCAATCGACGCAGCGGGCAGAACGCTGGCGATAACGTGCGGACGGACGCGTCAAACGTCCGGGTGCGATCGCACGTGCAAACTGCAGAGCGGCGCTGTGTCTGTAATCTGGTTCCAGCCGGCGTTATCGGATCAGCCTCTCTGAAAACTCGATATGGTATATGGTGTTCTTTCCTGTTAAGTGGCAAAGATCAGCCAGCCATTTACACCTCGGAGGTAGCCATTGACCCGCCGTAATGTACAGGAAGTGGATTTATCAAAAGCAGGAAGAAGAGATGGGGAGAATGCCCCGATGGCCTCGGTTAACTGGATTTGTGCAGCGGGATTGATTACAGCGTAATGTCTGTTTCTCTGCTGAATGCATTAACGTCCCGAGCTCCTCAAGTGGTTCTGCTTCCAGACAAGCACTTGTGTATTGATTTATTACGTTCCCTCGCTCTAATTACCGGGGAGGGCTGTGTTCTGGAGAGAGACGAGGCTGACGCTGCCGGATCTGAGAGCGCAGAGCCCATTAAACCACAGGGACGAGGCATGATGTCGGCTTTTTCCTGCAGTTTACTTTGTGGCACAGAAACTGAACCGGAGTTCCTCATTTCAGAACAGATTTGGATTTTGGATGTGAAGAACCGTGGTTATGACAGAGAACACTGGACGTCCTCGGAGGAAACTTTATCCTGTTTATCCAGTCACTTATTTTGTAACTCACTTTACTTGTTACTTACCTTTATTTATTAATTTATCTAATAGTGCTGTAATAGTGCCTTTGGTTCAGTTTCTGCAAGACAATGCATGACAGTCTAAAGGAGTCTAAAAGGGCCTGACTTCAATGCAGTTTTTTTGCAAAATGCATGGGGAGAGCCACTCAGCACAGCTGACCTGATCTTAAAGGAACATTTCACCAAAACTGGAAGATTTTCGTCATCACCTGCTCACCTTCATCAGTCCCTCATTATTACAAAATTGTCACTTCTTCATTTCCCAGAGTTTGGTTTTCATTCATTCATTCATCTTCTAAACCGCTTATCCTCACAAGGGTCGCGGGGGGGGTTGCTGGAGCCTATCCCAGCGCACATAGGGCAGAAGGCAGTGAAACACCCTGGACAGGTCGCCAGTCCAACGCAGGGCAGAGTTTGGTTTTGATACGACATAATTAGAAAATAGTTGCACTGTAAAATGTAGCTCTGTAAAATAAAGTGCTGTATGTCCGCTAAACACATGGCGAGTTAGCAGCACTTCCCTCCTGCCGTCTGCACAGCGGTGAACTGCCGCTTTCCAGAAATGTAAAAAAAAAAAAATAAATAAGAAATGAAAATGACCATATGATGAAAAACAGCAGAATCCAAATGATGGCACCGTGAGTCCAAATTTCCAAAATTCACCTCATTACCTGACAGATTTTCTCCTCTCGCCAAGCGCCGCCCGCCCTGCAGGGAAGTGCTGCCTTCAGCTGCTTCTCCTCGGCTCAGACTTCCGAGTTTTTACAGTAGAAAACACAAAACTGAAGCAACAACACAAAGTCCAGGCACTATTATTTCTACAACATTTAAAAATAACAGGAGTCAACCCAAAGTGCTTTACAGTCATGGCAGGAAGGGTTTATAATGCAACTGTACAAGATTGAAAGAGTAAAAAAGAGTCAAACTTAAAAGCCAAGACTAAAATGGAAAACACACTGAAGAGAAAAAAATCAATAATTAAAATAAGAAACTGAGAAGTTTAGAGGAGATGAAGAAAACCAAAGAGAAGCTTGTTTTGCTGACTTGTGAAACAGAGCGGTACTCTCAGAGAAACTCTGGCTCTTAAATGGTTCCTAAAACACTCTGTGGTTCCACAGAGAACCATCAGCAGCTGAAGAACCTCTTTATTTAGGGGCTGGTTCTCCACACACTCTCTGTGGTTATTTAAAGTGCTAAAGGTTCTTCATGTTTATTGGAGTTATTTGCTCAGAGAACCTTTCATTTATTGATTTTTTATGATAAATGATTGTTTAAGGAGCCCATGAAATGGACTCTCACTTTCTTATTTGATGTATTTCCTGTTGAAACAGGAAGTTTGGTCGGGACACGGTGCAGGGAGCGATCATTTACAAGTGCAAGTGCAGGTTGGGAGAGAAACACACTTTTATTTTGAAGGGACAGGTGGATGAGAGAGGATGTTTACAGGTTTGTGAAGCTTTTATTGGCTGAAATATAAATTTACAGCAACTGGTGCAGGATGATGATGTCACTGTTTAAGATGCTCTGTTTGACAGGAAGTGGAGGTCATGTGAGGTCATTTCATGGGGACTTTAAACCGCCATCTACAGAAATGGTTCTTCTATGGTATCATATGTTTGGTTCCACTTAGAACTTTTATTTTTCTGTGTGTGCAGAAGGAAGAGGAGAATCAGGTTTGTGTTGATACTTTACTGGTAAAAATTAAAATTTTTGGGTGACCTATTCCTTTAACTGTCGTTTGAGTCCACAGTCTTATTTCCCAGCAGTAATTTCTGGCTTGTAAAAAACTAAAAACTAAAAAATAATAGATGCAAAGCTGCATTATTTAACAGTTGTTTCATAAAAATTGTAGGAAGAGGGGAGCTGTAAGTAAAGCGGGCGTCCGGTACAGAGCGGCGGGAGCTTTGTCCGCTGAGGAGGCTGTACTTACACAATAATACTCCTAATAATGATCATTTAGTGGAGTGAACAGTGTTTGTAAAGCCCTTGATCACAGCTACAGTCTCAAACAGCTTCACAATGGCCACATTATGGAATAATGACTGCAAATAATAAAATGAACAATAATACCTGCCTGGCGCTCGCTGCACATTAATAATAATCTGTGTTTGTGCAGCACTTTTCCAAACAGATACAAAGCTGTGTGTGGGGAGGAAGATAAAAAAAAAAATTAAAAAGCTGAAGGCAGCAACAGTGGAAAGCAAACAGCGAGAAACATAAAAGTAAAAAGACATAAAACGAGAGATTGAGGGCAGTAAAATAAAAGCTCGTAGCACAATGCAAAGTTTGAAAAAGTGAGTTTTAATAAGTTAAAACACAGAGGTGAGTTAGCAGCCGGGTCGATCCAGGAGAACAACTTTACGGCCAGCATCCACCCAGACTAACCAACGAGCAGCACACGAGCTGCTTCTGGAGCCACCTTTATTATTTCATCTCATTCAAAAAAACAAAATAAAATGAAATAACACATGCAGTATAATGTACAATGACCTGGAAACTAGATTTGAAAAAAAGGAGGGAGAGAGAGGCAACGAAAATTAAGTATTACCTTGATTTAAACTGGAAGATCACTGATGGCTGATGTTGAGTAAAATGACAAAAAAAAAATTTAAAAAAAAATTGATAATTGATAATTGCTACAATTTGTTTTTGTTTTTTACTTTTCTTTTTTATTTTACATTTACAATTTATTTATTTATTCATTTAAATTTTAAGTTATTTTTATTCTTCTTTGGTTTTTTTTTTGTTTGTTTGTTTGATTGATTGATTGATTGATTGATTGATTGATTGATTTTCTTTTTCCAGGACTTTATTTGGTTTCTTAATTTCAGGGTTTTTTTTTTTTTTTTTTTTTTTTTTTTTTTTTTACTGTTTCTGAAAAAAATCAAATGCACCTGCTCAGATTTCAAAGGATTAAATATCACAATTTCTGGACAATATAATTGCTAACATTACTGTCAGCTCCTAATAAAACCATCTACTCTACTCTCACTGTGTCTCACTCACACACACACACACACACACACACACACACACACACACTCACACACTCACACACACTCACACACACAGACACACACAGACACATTTACAGCCACTAAAGCCCTCCACGCTGCACACTCCTGTGTTTTCAGCTCAGCTCTGTTACTGTTCTTAGTTTGACCAGATGATGTGTAATACAGCATAATTCTGCTAATAATTTATTGTTTTTTGTAAAGGGTTCGACTGTACGACGATCACATGACTGAATCTTATTGGCTACAAGTCAAAATACAAGAAAACGTCATCGGCGTATGTGATCACTCTGCGCCGCTGGAGCTCAGCAAGAATGGAGCCTGAAAAAGTGGCATTAATGTGCGAATAACTATTGATATTAACTGAAGTTAATGTTAATATTATTAAGAAATGGTATGAATGACTTTGGACAAAAATCCATAGACGAGGAGAAGAATGTGGACCCGGTCATTTTCTTTGTTGGAATCCCAAACATTGTCTTTGATCCTCTCTCAGCGACGTAGGAGTGCCGTTTTGGAGCCACGGTTTATATCGCCACGTTTCTTCCTCGTTGGTCATCCTCCACACGGTGAACACACGGCTTCACAGGTGCTGCTTTATGCCGTTTATTTTTCTATTCCTTTTACATGGTTTTATTTGGGTTGTAGTAGATTCACAGGTGTATTTTTTGGGTGGTGTTTTTGGTGCAGTGGGAGTTCACCTGCTGATTTGGTGCAGCTTCACTAAAGGTTTGCTGTACGCTGGCTTTGGGTTTTGGTTTTGGTGTTTTCTATTTGTCATGTGTGTATTTTTGCACTGGTTTGCTGCTCCAGTGCAGCTACACATTTCAACGTCTAATTTCATTTATAGGCTTGATGTTTTGACCCTGATTGTAATAAATTAGCCTGCTATGGCATTTTGACCTGCACCGACTGTCGTCTTGGTTACTGAAGGTCACCTGTACCTGAGGCCTGTGCACTCAGCTTGGACGTGGATGTGACTTTGACCCATCTGGTAATCTATTACTCGCTGTGGGAGCGACTCTGTCCTGCACACCATAAGGAAGCCCATTTAAAAATACATTTTTAATACACATCTCCTCCATGTTTAATCCCTGAAACTTATTTAATGCACCGTTTTTCTCCCTCATGCATTTGCACATACATCTTCCTATCTGTGGTCTCCTCCAAATCAATATTCAGCCCCTCATATTTTCTAATATAGTCTCCATATCTGAGTTTAACGGATGGCACGTCATTACGAGCCACGCCTGGATTTCTGTTTTTTTTTTTTTTTTTTTTTTTTTTTTTTTTTTTCCACGATGAAGGATCACCTCTTCGTGCGGCTGCTCTCTGGACTCCACGTCCAACATTTCCGCGTTTGTCTCTGTTTGCTTTGACTTTGTGAAGAAGTGATGATCAGAGCAGGACTCGCTCTAGCGCTGGTTTTCACTAAATCTAGTCTCCGTTCTCAATGTTTGTTTAACCTTTTGACACACACGTCAATTCAGTTGATTTCATTCAAAAACATTATATATCTAAAATTAAATACAAGCAAATTATCAGAAAGTTATCACAAAAAAACCCCTAAAAAAAAATCACCATAAAATGGCACAAAGAAGAAACAATGAAAACACAGCTCCTCGGTTTGGTAGCGTGCAAATACATGGACAAATTCTCCTTTTGATATCAATCACAGTATAAAAATACAGTATAAAAACAAAATCTACATACAAAATACAAGACGCCTTAATGAAGAATGTAGCTGTCACTGATGGGCCACTGAGGGTCTCTGATGAATTTGATGAGCACTTTACAGAGAAAATAAAAGTGAAAATGATTCTGTAGTTAAATTAAAACCACTGGAGGTTCACCTGATTACACATTAAGTGACTAAAATGTGACTAAAATGCATTTTAGTCAAAAGACTTAAACTAAAGTAAATCAAAATGAACTGTGACTGGGAGGTTACATTTCAATTTAGTTGAACTTGGGGTGGAAAGCCAGGCTTTCTGTCACACACACTTTATCTGCTGAACCTGCACCTTCACCTTTTCATATTCACAACCTCACTATCTGTATCTGCTGTGTGTATACTGGTGTGTGTGTGTGTGTGTGTGTGTGTTGTGGTTCGTGCCTCTCTTCCGGCTGTAAAATAAACGCCACAGGAACAAAACAGATGCACGAGTAAAGACAAAGGAAGAATAAAAACAATGAATTCAGAGCTGAGAGGCAGTGGGGAATTAAAAAAAGCGGCGGCTGCTGTTTGTTTGCAGTCGGCGCTAATAGGGAGTGGACAAACCAGCGGCTCATCGAGTTGAGCTCAGCTGATCCTAACAAACGTGTCGACAGGCAGGCGTCCCTGAAGACACACCTTTCCTCCAGGTTTGTTTTGCTTTTTCATCTGTTTTCAGAGTTGCTGCACTTCATTGGAAGCTGGATGCAGGAGGTAGTTCAGAGGAGCAGGAGACACGAAGACGGACGGCGTGCAGCGTGTAATCAGCCCGCCTCGTCTGCTGCTTCACTTCACTTTGGTACGTTTTGTTTAAAGGAGCAGCTTCAGGACGTGTGACGTCCCGAACACAGACGCTGGAGCGGGTCAGCCGGCGGCCTGATGGCTCCTGTCAACAGAGTCACTCATCGCCACGCTTTACATTCATTATCTCTGTAAGCAATACAGTGCAATGCATTCTGGGAGCGTTGCGCTGCAATTCGAGAGGCAGGGCATCATTTCAGTGTCTCCTCATTTGCATAAAATTGAGGTGTAGGCTACTTTATGCAAATTAGGGGCGTCCAGCTCTGCCTAATTGAGTCTTTAAAAATGAAACTCCTGAGAAACTTTTAAAGGAACCGTTGTGGATCTGAAATGAAGACAGACTCAGCAGCTGCAGGTTTTATTTCTGCCTTACATGTTCTCACAAACACATTTCCTGTTTTCATAAAATCAACAGAAAATTTCCACAAGAGCCACCATGTTGGCCCAGTTTAACATGCGTGAGAGGGCACCCTCACAAAAAATAACATGAAATCACAAGTTAAATGGACCACATGTGGTTTTGGAGCCCATGTGATCTACAGCCAGAAGTGATTAAATTATTTCACATGTGAAACAACAACGTGAAAAATGAGGTTTATTTCATGTGTGATTTCATGTTTTTGCACATGTGGAAACCAATCACATGTGAAAATGCTAATTGCACATGACTTTGTGTGACCAGTTTTCTTCTCACGTGGAAAATGTCAATCATGTGAAAACAGCAAATCACATGTGAAAATATCTACTTCATGTGTGACATTGTTTACTGTTCACATGTGAATATTGCCAGTCACATGAAAATGGTAAATCACGTGAAATGTAAAGTCCCACATGTGAAAAGGCAAATTTCACATGTGACATTTTCATAAGGGCGGCCCCCTGTGGACACAAACACATCATCTGCACAGAGAGCTGGATCTGTTGACTTTTATGAGAACATCATTTTTTCCTAAAAATTACATTTTCATACAGCTGGAACATATTTTTGTTGTGGATTATGTTTGTTTGTAACATATCACAAGAACCACTGTAATCCCTTATTTTGAAGGCCAAGCTAGCAGGCAGGCAGGGTGAAATGGGTCAAACAACCGATTTTCACCCAGCCGACCAGAGTAATTACTTTTGTGAGATTAATTTTTACCATTCTTTTAATTTGCAAGAAATAAACGCTTTATTCGGCTGTTAATATCCTTTTTATTCGAGCTTGTAATGTGGGTTTAGATATGAGCTACAAACTGGTCACTGATACATTTCCGAGAAGTCCATGTGATAAATTAATTTTATGGACGATATAAAGCTGCCGTGTGGACCGACAGCTGCTGTGGCTGCTGGAGAACCTCGCCGCCGGGGCAACACGTTCTCCCGGTTCCACCTCTGGGGTTTTTGGGAGATTTTTCTTGCTGCTATGAGGATGAAGTGAGGCGGCGGCGTCCTGTTTGTTGTGAAACTGTGATGAAGCCACAGAGACTGGAGACCCTGATGCTCGGCTTTAAATAAACTTGAAACTGAAGTTGAGCTGAAGTTGAACACAATCGGTGACACAGCTCTTTTTATAGCTTTTTTGTTAAATTATGAACGTGGTTTCAGCAGGTCGTGATGGGAATCGAGGAATTCTCTCAGATATCTGTTCTGCACATGCTCAGCAGTGCCGGTCGTTACTGAGTGATGTCACGAAGAACTGATCATTTTAAAATGTTATTTATTTATTATTATTTATATGGAACCTCTCATATAGAGGGTGTAGCTCCAAGTCCTTTACACTCAGGTGAGAAAAAAACAAGAATATAAAATAGGCAATTAAAATCAAGAAATCAACTGAAAAACAAAGAGTAGAGGCAGAAAAATAAATGTCAGTAAGATATATAAAAGATAAGATTAAACAAATTAAGATTTATAAACAGTAACATATGTAGAAAGAATGAAAACATGAAGAAGTAAGACAGAGGACATAAAAACAGCAAAACATGTAAAAGAACAGAATAAAAAACAAGGGTATGACAGTAATGTTGAATAAATCAGTTTCCAGTTGTCATTAGAAACCTCCACAGAGCTCGTTGCAGTTCTTACAGCCTTGGGGAGGAAACGAGTCAAAAACATCTTCGCTGACGATTCTCTTATTTATGTGACAGTGTATATTTTAAAAACCAGCAGCAGAGGATCTGAGAGGCTGTGGAGGATTATAAAACCACAAAGAATCATCGATATAGGCCAGAACCAAACAATGAAGAGCCTGGAAACAAGTAGAGAAAGCTTAAAATCTAAAAAAATAATAAAATAAATTAAAAGACACAGTAAACCAATGCAGGTTGACTAAAACAGGGCTGATCTGCTCTCTCTGTCTCGTTCTTGTTGGAGCTCTGGCTGCAGAGTTCTGAATTAAAATCAGGAAAACAGGCTTTCAGTTTCAGATTTTCTCTGCTGTTGGATAAAAAATGTTCAGAGACGAGGAAGGAACAAATGGTTTTGAACGACGTCGGGCCTTTAATCTGCGCCGTCGTGTCACCAGCGGAGCCGTCAGACAGTTTGAAACCCGCTTCATACTTCATCTGCAGCTGAGAGCTGATTGGTCGGGGCGGCGGGGGTGCATTTGACAGTGTTGGAGGTGTAATGGATTATAAGTGCTGTAGTGATTTAGGGTTTCAACACACACACACACACACACACGGCGTGGTGAATCGGACTGAAGAGCCATCCTCCCGCTCAGATGAGTGCTAATTCCGTGCGGCGGCGGCGGCGAGCAGCGAGCGGTGAGCGCGGCCCGGCTCTCAGATGAATAGGACGGGGCCGAGGCTCCACAGTTCAATATTGATCCCGGGTGCACTCATCCTAAACTGAATGGGCTTCAAGGATTAACAGCGAATGGGAGCGCTTGGTAATTGAGTCTTTAAAAAGCACACATGAACTCCCAGGGGCGAAATCACTTTCAGCCCGTCTATCTCCAGCTGAATTCTATCAATTCAATCTGAGAGAGAGTGTGTGTGTGTGTGTGTATGTGGCTGTGCACGTGTCACAGTGTGTGTGTGTGTGTGTGTGTGTGTGTGTGTGTGTGTGTGTCCGCCCCCACAACCCTCCAATCTGACCCATAAAGCGTGTTACTGCGTGAATGTATGGGAACCCTATATGAAAACATGCATTTACATAAATTTGTCAGTGTATGGAAATGAATCCTCACAAATTGATTCTCTGTTGATGCTCAAGAACAAATTTCCCTCCTGAATGAAACACAAATACTCAGATTTTATCACTTTACTGATCCATCAGGCCGATATTTTCCTTCTTTTTTTTTGCATAGCAGATTTCATCATGTTTGTGTCTTCAGTCTGATGTAAAAGAATTAATTCTCCAGCCCTTACTCCATGTTTTTTTCTTTGTTTAAGCGAGCGTCTTCCAGAAATCAGGTTTTTCCAAGTTCCATGACGGATGTATAGATGCAACGTCTACACCAAAGATGTGAGGAAAACAGGATGGTTCACTCTCTGCCTACTTCCATCAACATTTCTGGAAAAATAAGGGCACCTTGGCACAGAAAATTCCAGGGAAACGTGTCTAAAATGATGCACCAGACATGTAGATCTTTTCTATTTGATGTGATTCTGCAGCCATGAAACAGCGGCGTCTCGGATTTGAATATTTCACAACGTGGAAATGATTCTGTGCTGATAAATGGTTTGTTTTCTGATGGTGAAGCTCCTTATGAGGGAAAACCAGAGGTAAAGTGGTTAAAATAATCAGAACACCACATCAGCCAAACCCTGCTCTGCTTCTAAACTCATATAATGAAACCGAATTGTGATTTTTTTTCTTTTGCAGGATAGCAGGTGATAAAAGGAAGAGCTTTTTTCCGCCTGGATCCTCAGGTGATGATTTCTTTCTCCCTGCAGTGGATGTGAATGTATTTTTGGAGAAGAAGCCTTCAAACAGATCTGTAACTGCAGCCTTCAGCACTCAGCCTTATTATTTCCCGGTGACTCATACAGTCTGTACATCCTGCACCGCCGGGTCAAACTGCATGAAGGGAGTGTGAGTTTCAACCTGCCGACACAATCTGACACCACACACACATTCACATTACCTGCTTATCGCTCCGCTCCGTCACATTTTTTTTCTTTTTTTTATTTGAATCCTCCGTCGCGTCTCTCCGGGTTTCACCTTGCTGCAGCTCCCAGCCACGCTCAAATTACCCCGTCCGACGCCGTTTGAATCATCTCGTTGTGTTCGGCTCCGCCCATCTGCTGCTGCGAGGCGGTCAAACCGAGCGCCAAAGAGGAGTGTTTGCAAACAGCGCTTTGACCGCGGGCTGATATCCAATCTGTCAGATGATGAAGAAGACAGAGGAAGAGGAGAAGGAGGAGGAGAGGGGGAGAGGAGGAGGCCGGGCTCTGACCCTGCCTGCAGTGCCATCTAGTGGCCGGCCCTCCCCCCCCTGCAGCAGGCTGTGTGTGTGTGTGTGTGTGTGTGTGTGTGTGAGCAGAGGGTTCGATCTTAATGGGGGAGGCCGGGGTAAAGTGACGCAGCTGTAACATCATCAGGCTTCACATTAGGACAGAAACCTGCCACGTGTGTGTGTGTGTGTGTCTGTATATGTGTGTGTGTGTGTGTGTGTGTCTGTATATGTGTGTGTGTGTGTCGGCTGCACACAGCAGGTGTTATAACATCACAGTCTGCATGAACAAACACCAGCAGCTCCACGGCCACACACACGCCGCGGTGCCGGGGTCGGCACTGACGTTAGCAGTTTATCCTGTGAACACAGCAAAGAGTGAATATTAAGGATGGACCTCACACACAAAAAAACTAAAAGAAAAGAAAAATGTGTTGATGCTCGTGAAAAGCACCTGAACGTACAAGAAATCAGACGCTGGTCCACCATCACTGATCTAACGTTTAAATACACAGTTTTAATTGTGATAAATGTAGTTAGTTTAGTGTATAGTTTCGTGGTAATTTTTTGTATTAAAAAAAAGGTCATTACAAAATGTTTTGTAATCTATATTTTTTTTCTAATTTGCTAGTCGTGTGAAACTCTGTTGCGCCACACAGCTGTTTGGTCTAATTCATTCTTCATTGGTTGTTAGTTTGTAAAACTTTGATGAAAAAAAAAGTTACAGCTGGCCCCGCCCTCCCCTGTCAGCCGTGTCTCTTCTCGCTGGATTGAGATTAGCATCAAGACGTGAGCTGGTTAATCTGACGTGCGCTCGCTGTGATGCGGCGTCTCAGCTGGAGGAAAGAAGAGAGCGTTCAGCAGCGGCGATCACGTGACTTCAGCTTCAGGCTTTGATTGGCGGCTCGGTCTGACCCGGTGTTGCGTTCGTCCCCGCTCTCCCCTTACGAGGAAAAAAATCTAATTTCCCAAAAGAGGGAAACAGTGAAGCGCCTTTTGGTGCATGTAAATGGAATTGGATCCGGATGTATAACATGCACACAATAGGAAAAATACCTGCAAGCATCTTTCTGACATCCTTGACTGACTGAGCTTGATTTTCTTTTTTTTCCCGAGCGCCGTGCTCTCTGGTGTGGAAAAAAAATCAGCTGAATTACAGCCGAGTGGCGGCGGCGAGGTGCAGCCGCTGTTCCCAGGCAGGGAGACAATATGAAAAGCCACACATGCATGTGTGTGTATGGCACACAGATTAGCACATGTGCATGTCTCGAGATGCTGTGATAAACACACACACACACACACACACACACACACACCGCCATGCGTCGTGATTGGCTGTGTCGGTTTGAGCGTTCTGCTTCCTGTTAACATGGCAGCCATGCAGAACATGCATTACCTGACAGCCTGTGTACCCAGGGGCCCACACACACACACACACACACACACACACACTCACACACACACACACACACACACACACACACACACACACACACCAGGACACAATTAGCATCCAGTTGAGGTGGAGAAAGTTAACTGAGGCCTCCACCAGATGAAAATTTGTGAAGAAAAAAATGGATGAATAAATAAATAAAAAGTAAGAAGAAAATTACCAGATAAAAAAATGCAAAAAAATATTTAAAAAAAGATAAGAAAACTGTATTTATAATTGTCATCATTACATGTTATAAAACCAAATTACACAAAAGTTACATAAATGAAAATGTTACAAAAAAAAAAAAAAGCCCTCAAAAATGAAAAAATACAAAACAAAAAAGTGCATTTTGCTCAGAGGGTGAAATAACACATTTCAAAATAAAAGCCCACCCAAAGGATACTGGGTTTCAAAGACGTAAAATGCACCAGGGGTGAATACTACTACTACTACTACTACTACTACTAAGAATAATTATAATGGGACGGACATCAGTGTTTTGTAACAACTGTGGAAATCATCAGATTTTAGTCCGACGCAAATACGTCGCATCTGTAATCTGTAATCTGTAATCTCTAAAGGAAAAAATGAAGTGAAAATTCCTGATGATTCCAAACTCTGATATCTGGTCCCTTAGTCCCGGCTTCACTGTTCACATGTTTTTCTTCCAATAAGGTCAATAATCTGCCAGTGGGATGAGATAATCCCACTTGTTTCCAACGCTAATCAGCTTGTTTCCAGAATTTTCTTGAATCAATTCTCATTTTCTTGATCCTGATGGCTGATCCTCCTCAGTCTGCCTCGTTCCAACACATTCAGACTTTCTGCCAGACAAAAACAAAAAAAAAAAAAACCTGAAAGACTGACCTGGAAACCAGTAGGATTATCTCATCCCACTGGTGGATTTTTTATTTTGTTTGAAGAAAGACAAGATTTCAGGTCTGAAGAGGCGACTGGAGGAGTTTCATAACGCAGAGATTTCTTCAAACCGTGCAGCCATTCTGCTCTGAAACGTCTCATTTCTCTTCCTCCTCCATCTTCCTTTCTGTTACCAAGACGGGAGGCAGCAGCTGCTTTCACACAGAAAAGCTCGGCATTAGCTCGTTTTTTTTGGGGGGGGGTATAAATCCCTCAGTTGTAGTTAAACCAGGAGGTGAGGAATGGTTTAAAATTTAATAATAATAATAATAATAATAATAATAAAAATGCCATTTTCCTCTGTAGCTGTTTCAGAGAATCTCATGTTCCTCTGAGTGTGCTTTAGGAAACACGGAGGCTGGGGAATGATTCATGGAATAATTACAAGAAGTCCCAACATAACACACTGTTCTTATTCAAACTGAGGCACACACACACACACACACACACACACACACACAGCTCCAGTGGGCTGCTGGGTGAACTGGTTTCAGGAGGAGACAGACGGTGGGACGGGGGGCGGCTTGCCCTCCGGTGCGGAGCGGCGTCCCGGCTGTTCCGCCCCACCTTCACCTCACCTGCGCGTCCCTGCCGCCCGTCGCCGTGGCGACGCCGGGCTGGCAGCTCCGGGCCGCTGGGTGACGGCGGCGGGTGGATTAATCGCCGCCGGATTGCCGGGCATCTGCTGCTCGCTCGGCACCAACTGCTCGCCGAAACATGATTAAATGTCCCGAGCAGGAGCACATGTGGAGCCGCCTGTCTCACCGCCAAGCCGCCCGTCTGTCTGCACGCTGCCGCCTGTCTGTGTGGATTAAACATGAGAATTTATCACAACCCTCGTGTTTGAGACATGAAAACATATAAAAACTCCCATTTCCGCCTCCTCGCCTTCTCTTTTTCCTCTTGTCCTCTTTGCTCTCTGTTGTTTTTCACAATAAAATACAGAGTAAAAGAAATCTCCAATTTGCTTTCTTTTTTAATTTGCTCTCATTAATTCATCATCTTTCCCTTTTCTGTCTGTCTTTCTTTTATTCTGTTTAATTTCCTGTCAGTGATCCAGAAAACTCATTACCACAATAAAAGTCCCCCTGCTCATGTCTGTCCTGTGTGTCGGCGTTTCACGGGGAAGGACGAGCTGGTTGGCGGCCATACGGCGTTACGGCGAGCGATCCGGATCGACTCGCTCGCTCTGACCGCCCGACAAACACTTTTTTCCTCAGGAACCTTGAAAAGTTCGCAGGAAGTGCGAGCGGAGTCTGTTTTTTTTTTCCTGACTCTGCCCTTGTCTCAAACGCAGCGTCTGCTCCACGCCGGCCGAGACGGCTGCCACGGCGAGGTCAGCGCCCCCGACAGCCCGACGCCATTAAAACCCTCAAGCAGAAACACAAAGTGTCCTGAGAGAGCACGCTCACACACACACACACACACACACACACACACACACACACAGTGAGCCGAATGGAAATGAGACACGGGACTCATCAGCTCACACTCACAGGGAACAACATGCTAATAACATGCTAATAACATGTTAATAACATGCTAATAACAAGATGATAACATGACAGTAATGTGAAGTAACATGACAGTGATTTGGTAGTAACATTAATATGATAACACTGTAAAAGTAGCATGGTAATAATATAGTAGGACTATATTAAACTTATTTAGTTATAGTAAAATAATGAAAGATGATAGCAAATTAGTAGTAACATGCTGATAATATGATAATATGAAAGATAATAATAATTATAACTTCATTTATATGGTACTTTTACAGTTACAAAGTGCTGCAGATACAGAAGATTAGAGGAAAATAATGGAAGACACGAGAAAAAAGACACAAATGTCAGCGAGACAGAAGTATTAGACGGACATTTCCATATTAAATATGACATGAGGCTGTTTTAACCGCCTGACAGCTGCATGGACGTCAGATTTACATATTTAACCCTTTGAGCCCCGAGCACACCGGCTGGATTTCTTTCAAAAACATGAAATGAGCAATTAGCATGACATGACCTGAAAATGACCAAAGAAATGAAAATTAATAGAAACTAAATTAAAAAAAAAAACTAACTAAATAAAAAGTCAGATATGATGACGAAGACTGTGACAAAATATAAGTGACACTTTAGTCAATGAATAAAAATGAGAGGAAAATGTTAGGCAGGGACGAACGGAGAAGAGATCCAGTCAGAACAGACGAGTTCAGAAGAGATCCAGTCAGAGTGAATCTCCTGAGGGCAGGTGGATCTGTGCAGAGCAGCAGGTAAAGGCAGCAGCAGATCCACAGCCACAGGAGGAGCAGAAAGATCAGTTTGCAGAACTTTGCATAGTTGTGATGTCATATGCATTGCATATAATTCAGGGAGAATGCATATCTTTTACAGGGAGCGTGTATATTTTTCAGGGAGAGCAGGCCTCATGCTTAATTTATGTGAGATTATCTTTTGTGAAAAAGCCACGGTCATGTTTTTGACATTAAGATTAAAATAAAATACATGATTTGTATTACAAGCATTAAATATGTGTCTGTACTTCATATTCAAATACACAATACCACACAATATATTCACAATACCATTCCATAACAGTCTGATGGAGACTTCCAATGACTGGAAATTCTGTAGAAAAATTTAATCGACTAAAATCAGCTAATATTTGGTCTCCTAAAACTAGACTAAGACTAAAAGATTTCAGATGACCAAAACTAAATGGTGTGTTATTCAAAAGACTAAGACTAAATCAGAATTTGCGGTTAAAATGAACACTGGTGTCAGGCTGGCAGAGGGCGACGCAGGCAGGAAGCAGCCGGTCAGTGACCTTTAAAGATCAGCTGTCAATCACGAGAGCCAGATCCCGCCCCCTCAGGGCCGCGCTGCGTTTCCAGCCACGTGGTTTGATTTCATCGTGAAGCGTCGCACTGGAACAGGAAAATGTGAAAAAGCTGCAAACGCGGTTTTGCAGACGAGTGCTGCCGCTCGCTGACGAGGGTTTTGAGGTTTTGACTTTTTTACTGTGCGAGTGTGAGATCAGCTGTCCTCCTTGAACTTTCCAGGATGATTCACAAAACACAGCAGATGGAAACTCACATTAATTCACTTTGCTTTTATCAGATTTTCGAAAATGCACTTAAAATATGTTTTGGATGGAAACCCAGTTTACAGAAACCCACGGTAAATAAAAACAACTTCACGAGGTGTTTTCTCCAGAATGCAGATCCATATTTATATATTTCTGTGTGTGTGTGTGTGTGTGTGTGGGCCTGTATGGGCATGTAGCCTGCAGGCTTTTCTTGATTGAGACCAAAGACAATTTTCCTGCCTCAGCTGCACAATAAAGTTTATTCTGTTTTATTCTGTTCACTCGTGCATCTTGTAACAGGCGGGGCTGCTGGGGTGACCTTTGACCCCGGCACCTCTGGCTGTTACAGAGCAGGTGATGTGGCGTGACGCTGCAGGATGCACATTCACAGGAAGCTCCATCTCAGACTGACGGTAAATCATTTCACCGCTGGGAGCCGAGCGGAGTGAGAGAGACCGAGCGCCGCCGCCGCCGCCGCCGCCGAGTGGAATCTCTGCTGCATCGGTTTCAATGAAGGCAAAACAAAAAAAAAATGAAAAATGAAATCAGCAGCCTTGAGAAAAATAATTTACGGCTAATATATATGGAGAGAAATGTCAAGAAAAGCAGATTAGATATCCTGCTAAACCGCTGCTGCGTGACGAGATTCACGTCCCAGAATCAGAATCCATTCGCTCTGGAAGCTGGTCTGAGGTCTGCTCGGCGCTCACACAGGAAAAGCACAGAAATGCATAACGCTGAGGAAGGTTAACACACTATTTTCCCACAATGCAGTGTGTTATGCAAAAGGAGTGAAAAATTCCAAAAAATAAGAAAATATAAATAAGAAAATAAATATTTGAACGTTGGCTGTTTTTAAAAATTAAAGTCCAGATGAGGTCACATGACCAGAGTCAGCTGACGTGTTAGTAAAGTGAATGTGATGCATTTCCTGTTGAAACAGAATGTGGGGGCGGGGCTTAACACTGAGCGGCATCTGTCAGAGCCAATGGGAGCTCACTCAAGACAGACAGGCAGCTGGGGGGGTGTGGCTTTGCAGAAATGTGACGCTCTCTCTTTTTAAAAAGTGAATATTCTGACACAGAAAATGATATCATTTTTCATTTTATTATGATGTGAACTCACTTTTCTGGACTCTGGACTTTCAGCAACCTTTAATAAAACAAGCAGACCTCGGCAATTAAAAATACAAAAATACACACACACACACACACACACGTTGCTGTGGGAGCCAAGGCTCAATGTGAGTCACCGAGGATAAGAGAAGGTAAATGGAACAGCCCCCCCTCGTCCCCACTCGTCCTCCCACTCATGTCCATGTCTCTCCATCCATCTCACCTGCACCTCCTCCATCCACACAGCCACGTTCATCTCTCTCTCTCTCTCTCTCTCTGTCTCTCTCTCAAAAATAAATCAATAGATAAACAAATAAAATCAAATTCAAATTCAAAATGAGCTTTATGGGCAGGACAAACACACCACAAATGAGAAAAATCAACAATTAATAAGTAAACACCAGGGGTGGGGACTCGTTTGTTCCTCTGTGATTTTCCACAGCTCTGAGCTCTGAGCTCTGGGAGGATTTCCAGAGGCCGGCCGCCTGCAGGACACATGAAGTCTGAGATTGTTTGTTTTTTTCCTGTAAAAAAAAATGAACTCCAACATGTGGCTGAAGACTGAGCTCAGCCTCAGTGCCTTGAAACTCCAATAAATTTGCTTATTTTGTGCTAAATTTGCCTTTTGTTTCGCCGTGTTTTGAGCACGCTGTGGTTACCTGCCAGAAACGAGCCTGTAATCCGATGCATTTGTGTCTTTTCCCTGCAGAGTCGCAGCAATCCCTCCGCTCTCCGTCCGTGCTGCCGCTCTCCCTGCTCGCTCAGTCACATCACATGCAGACAGGAGGCTTCATCAATGTGACAGAGAGCCGTGTGTCTGTTAAAACAGCTTTCAGGAGGAGAGCAGGTCAACAGCAGAGACTGAATCCTGCAGCAAAAACCTTCAGACATCAATGACCAGCCGGGGCTTTTATTTGCTTCAGTGTCTGAATCCAGCCGGCCGGATCTGAGCAGACCTGCTGTCACCTCCTTTTGGACAAAACTCTGCTCAGCAGGACGCGACACACTCTCACACTGTTTATGTCAAATCACCAATGCTGAATATTACCTGTATAAAAATGAGGCTACCTAAAAGCACGTCAGTTGATTGATTGCAAATTGTGAAAAACAAAACTGCATCTACACTAATGACAGAAACAGTTAATTAATTCCCAGCCTCGAACCTTTATTTGTCAAAATGTGTCGATATAACCGGACAGAAAAAGCAACTCGGCTTTTAAATGAAGTTTTAGGTCGATTCATATTTTTCACATCTCATCCTCACTGTGTGTTTTAGCTGAAACAACGCCCCTGGGCTCGTGGCACAGTGTCAGTGTGTAACGGCT
>NC_043989.1:1125166-1130166 GCF_902150065.1 Myripristis murdjan
CAGAGTCAAGTAGATAAGCAGGGAGGATGTGCTGTGTGTGTGTGTGTGTGTGTGTGTGTGTGTAAGGGGAGGTCAGAGGGGTTAGATTCAAAGCAGCAATGCCATTATGTCTGTGTTTGTTATGCTGATGTTTACGTCCCACCTTATTATTATTACTATTAGTAGTGGCAGTACTTTTATTGTTGTTGTTGTTTACATCACATTATTGTTTTTGTAATTTTATTTTCTTTATAAAAGTAATAGCTGTTATGTTATTTACCGTAACACACTGGCCTCCAGGGGTCTGTTGCTTTTATCGATCAGTTATGATTTTGTGGCAGCCATATTGTTTTTATCTCAAATAAAAGCCTGAAAGAAGATTCTGATCACGGTTTTTTAAGCTCCGCCTTAAAAACATGAACCAATCAGAGGAGTCGACTGTTCACGTGTGTCACGGCGTCACGGCTTGTGCGTTAATGTGTTTTTTGTTGTTTTTTTAATGTTAGTTTGTGTTGAGCTGCTTCATGTCTCTTGTCATTTCTTGTGTTTATTCTCTACAGATACATATTCCTGTCTTGTGGTATTGATAGATATTGACAGTATTGATTATGTGAGCTGTGGTTCAGAGCAGTCAGTCTGTCTGTCCGAGGCCTCGCTCCGTCTGTCTCGTAGCTCCTCCTCTCTGCTGTGACGCCTCGTGACGAGGACTTTAATCTGTAATCTGATGAAGGTTTTCTCCTTCAGACCTTCAGATAATCCAAACCAAAAGTTAGATTTGGAAATAAACCTGTTGTTGGGGTGGATGTTAGCGAGCTAGCTGAACAGGAGCAGCGTCACCAGCAGCTGAGAGAGCGGCAGCTGCCAGAAAGGCTTTTTCTTGGTTGCTATGAGACACATTTCCTGAAATTTTGCTCCATTTGGCCAAACTCTGAGCACACACACACTGTGCTGGTGTTACAGGAAAGTCGCTGAGAGAAAATGGAAAACGCATTGTCCAAACCAAGCGTTTCCATGGAGACGACAGGAGGTCAGGACTGTCTGAGGGGCGTGTCAGCAGATTCATCATCATTATTATTATTATTAGTGGTAGTAGTGGTAGTAGTAGTAGTAGTAGTAGTAGCAGTCATAGTAGTAGTAGTGGTAGCAGTAGTAGTAGTAGTAGTATCTTTAGTAGTAGTAGTAGTGGTAGTGGTAGTACTAGTATCAGTAGTAGTAGTAGTGGTAGTAGTAGTAGCAGTAGTAGAAGCAGTGGTAGTAGTAGCAGTAGTAGTACTAGTAGCAGTCATAGTAGTAGTAGTAGTAGCAGTAGAGGTAGTAGTAGTAGTAGTAGTAGTAGTAGTAGTAGTGGTAGTAGTAGCAGCAGTTGTACTAGTAGTGGCAGTAGTAGTAGCAGTAGTAGTAGTAGTGATAGCACTAGTAGCATAGTAGCAGTAGTAGTGGTAGTAGTAGGAGTAGGAGTAGCAATAGTAGTAGTAGCAGTAGTAGCAGTATTAGAAGTAGTGGTAGTAGTAGTAGTAGCAGTCGTAGTAGAAACAGTAGTAGTAGTAATATCAGTAGTAGTAGTAGCAATGTAGCAGTAATAGTAGTATCAGTAGTAGTAGTAGTATCAGTAGTAGTAGTAGTGGTAGTTTTAGTAGCAGTCATAGTAGTAGTAGTAGTAGTAGTAGTAGTAGTAGTGGTAGTAGTAGCAGCAGTACTAGTAGTAGTAGTAGCAATAGTAGTGGTAGTTTTAGTAGTAGTATTTGTGGCAATAGTAGTAGTATCAGTAGTAGAGGCAGCAGTAGTAGTAGTGGTAGTAGTAGTAGTAGTAGTTTTAGTAGCAGTCATAGTAGTAGTAGTAGTAGTAGTAGTAGTAGTTTTAGTAGCAGTCATAGTAGTAGTAGTAGTAGTGGTAGTAGTAGCAGCAGTACTAGTAGTAGTAGTAGCAATAGTAGTGTTTTTTTTATTTATTTATTTATTTATTTGAGTGTCATGCACCTTCTGGTGCCCAGCCCATATGGGCTTACAAGACACTAGATAACACAGAAACAAAGACAAAGATGACCATATAACAAATACTATTGTGGATACAATGTTCTCTGTCTTCAGTGCCAGGCATCTTCCACAAAATTCGCCAAAGCAAAAATCTCCACATTAAAAAACCAACTCATCATATCAGCTTCGGACAGCCAAAACAAATCAGGATTTTTCATCTGGGTCCTTTCGAACAAAACATTTCTCAGATCACAGTATAAAGGGCAATGAAATACAAAATGAAATTCATCCTCAACAACACTGAGATCACATAAAACACACAAACCTCGGGCACACCTTTATATCTGCCTACCTCAATTGCCAGTGGTAAAGTCCCGGTTCTCAACTGAGCACACAGGGATCTTTGCCTTCTTTGTAAATTTACTTTTACATATAATTCTGTGTGATAGTCATCTTTAATTTGAATATAGTTCCTAAGTTTTGGTTTCATACAAATTCCGTTCTTCCATTGCTCCTTATAAATCTCAAATAGTTTTTGTTTTACTGTATTTATATTATACTGTAAGTTATTCCTATAAATATAATTCAAATCAGAGAGAGAAAATATTTCAGCAACCTCTCTCGACCAGGGATAGCTGTGTGCTTGGTCCCAGTTAAAGATCTTTTTGGTCAGTCTCTCCTCTGGCAATTGAACAAGGCGGTTCCATAGTCTCAACATCTCACATCTCTGTTTTATCAAACATGGCTCCCATCCCATGTCCCCCTCAACAGCTAGCTTAGCAGTAAATTTATCCACCCCAAGAAAACACCTCATGGCTCGATTCTGGATGGCATTACTATCAGGAGCATCCTTAAAACCCCACACTCCTGCAGCATAAAATAAAATCGGGCTTACCATTGAATCATAAAGCTTAGTGAACGGTAAGAAACTGAGATCAGGGCATAGTTTCAATTTGTTCAATATAGACCCCAATGCTCTTCCTGCTGATTCTGACAGTATTTTAGTTCCTTCTGTAAAGCACATCTTTTCGTTAAAAACCAAACCAAGATATTTATAAGAACTAGTATAATTTAGAGGCATTGATCCAAACTTAAATATATAATTGCTCTGCTGTACACATTGCTTTCTGAGTGGTAGTTTTAGTAGTAGTAGTTGTGGTAATAGTAGTAGTAGCAGTAGTAGTAGTATCAGTAGTAGTTGCAGCAGCAGCAGTAGTAGATGCTCCAGGTATGCAGGTACGCTGCTCTGCTCCGCGCTGCGTTTTTGGTAAAGTTTGGCAATAATCTGTGCCTAAATATTCCAACTTTTGCTCAGTAATAAATAAATAAATAAAAAAGAAGAAGAGGTTTCTGAGAAGACGTTTGAGAGACTTTTTTGAGACTCTTCTGGGGAATATGGCAACGAGACACGGCAGGAAGCCGGACAAAGAGAAAGACGCGGAAGACGCGGGCAATGAGTCTGCGGTTTTGAATGAGCTCAAAGCGCTGAATGCAAAAATGGATAGTATGCAAACCGCTATGAAGAAACAGGTGAAGGATGAAATACAAGGCTTGAGAACTACAATGGAGACGTTGATTTCAGAGAGCCAAGCGAACATGAAAAAAGACTTAGAGAAGGCGGTGGCAGACATGCGCGTAAACTTGGACACTGAGGTGGGCATTCTATGCGCCAGAATGGAACAGATCGAGAAGAATGTGGAGCGTAATGCCATCCCGACTAAAAGATTTGACCCAGATGTCTCACTTGTAATAGTGGGTCTAGCGCAAGAGGACAACGAGGACATAAAGACCAAGGTTCAGGATCTGTTGCAGGAAGGCCTCGAGGTTCACCCAATGCCTGAGCTGGTTGCAGTGGAGCGCATACGGCCAAGAGGAAGTAAGCCGGGGCTGGTGAAGGTGGAATTAAAATCTACCCAAGAGAAGGTGTCTGTGCTCCGCAGAAAATTCAAACTCAAAAGTTCGGACCGTTTCCAAACAGTCTACGTGTCATCTGCAAAATCGCACACGGAACGCTTGGTGGATATAAACTTCAGGGCTTTGTTGCGTGAGACCCCGGTGGGGAAAAGCTTTTACTTGGCTGCGAATGGGCGGCTGATGAAGCGGACCCCCCCGGGAGAGCCGGCAACACGGGAATGGAAGTGAGGAGACTCGGCCCAGCCTGCTGTGAGTACTGGACAGTTCCTTCTGGTTAGTTGGAATGTTAACGGGTGGACATCCTTGAACTGTGAACTTAGAACTGTGCTACTTAACTCCCTGAATCCGGACTTCATTTCCCTGAGTGAGACTCATATATCCGAGGACTCTCTTATTTTTGACGGATTTACGTGGTTCGGTTGCAATCGCATTGCGCACAGGAGAGCTGTTAAGGCTTCCGGGGGTGTGGGACTTTGTGTTAAGAACACTGTCTTTGACCAGTTCGCTGTGAACATTGTGGACAAAGCGCATGATGGGATCATTTGTGTACGTTTTGAGCACCGGGAGTCGCAATATTGTTTTATTATTATCTCTTGCTATCTATCACCCGAATCCTCAAAGTGGGGGCGTAATGCTGATTCTTTCTTTAATCACCTATTGACGCTGATGTATACAATTAGCCCCAACGTGGATGCTGTGTACATTTGTGGTGATCTGAATAGTAGAATTGCTGACTTGAAGGATTTTGTTGATGAGGATGATATCCCTACAAGGATTGCACTCGATACAGTTGTAAATAAACACGGGCAAACATTTCTCGAATTCCTGAAGGACTCTAAATGTTGTGTGCTTAACGGGAGGCTAAACCCAGAAAATGATAATTTTACATCTATCTCTATAAGAGGCAAAGCTGTTGTCGATTATATTGTGACACCCCATGATGATCTAAAAAACTGTTTGGAGTTTGGGGTTTATACTCCCTCTGATCTGGTATCAAGAGCAGGTGACGAAGCTGTTAAGTTGTTGGGTGAGTGCAGTAAATTGCCTGATCACTCGGTGCTATGTCTCCGGTTCCAGGCAGGTGAATCAATCTTCCAGAGGGCTGTGGAGTCGGACTCTCAGTGGAATGGGAA